>NW_025765013.1:0-295781 GCF_003918875.1 Haliotis rubra | reverse complement strand
CATTAGTCATCTCTCTCTCTCTCCTCCTCCTCATCAATAATAATACCACACACACACACACACACACACACACACACACACACACACACACACACACACAATTTAAATAATATCATTAATAACAATAATAATAACACACACAATACCAATAACACACATCATCACACACACACACACACACACACACACACACACACAATATCATCAATCATCAACAATAACAATAAATACTTCCACAATAATTATTATTAAACCTCTTAGCCTTATTAAATGTAATTGACACAAAGTCACGTATAACATTTCCTTAAAAAGAATCATTGTTTCAATTCTATAGATACTGCATTGTGGATCCACTGACTTGTTGAGATTGACAAGAGGCTTGGCTTTGGTAATCATTTATAGTACACCATACCATGCTCCTAATTTCATTAAAGGGAAATCTTAAAACAATATTTTTATTCATCAGCATTTAGTCAAAACAAGTAAGCACTAAATAGATACATATAGAATAAATTTCTTTTATCTTTTGTGAAAAAATATATAACTACTCAAAATGTAACAGTGTGATTCCAGTGTAATTATAAGTTGATATGTTTTCTTTCAGTTCCAAGGAAAACACCAGTTTTCTGGTCCGCACTGCCAGTCGTTTGTTTCTAAGGAAACAAGGAATCCTCGTCTGAATGGACGGCAGTTTCTCATCAGGTTAGTCGTCAAAGATATTTCTACTTCATAGGCTCTCAAGTACATAACGACTTCAGTTTGATCTGTCCTCGGTTATCCATCATATATCAATAACGAATAATATATTTAATTATTGTATATCAGATATGTAACTCGTAACTGAAAAGTGAATGTTGTGTTTACACATTTTACAGTTTTTAGGATTGTGCTAAAGGCCTACATATTAATATTTTATGTTATTATTATGTGTTGCTTGGATAAACTAAGTAGCCACCCACGATTTTTCATTCATGGGGAATGTTAGGTTTTGTATGATGTCTCAGTTGAGTTGGTCATTTCAAAATTGAAATACATAAGATCACATATATAATCAGGTGTTACATTCAGTGCTTCAAACATGATTCGTATCTATTTAAAATATGTATGTAAATTCGGTCTTTACCTATGCTTAGATTTCAATTGACGATTTGGTAGTGTAGATGCTACCTTGAATATGAGTACAGTAACAGTACAAAATATTACCACAATTTGCTTCAGGAATACTGGATTGGCTACTATTTTCTGGTACCAATCAATCAAATAAGTGACATGTCCAAGGGAAGATACAATATACACATGTATACTACAGGATCTTTCCTTTGTGATTGTGAAAAAAAATCTTTGGTTACATCTACAAATTCAGTCGTGCTAATTTTATAATTTCATTGTGATCAGATGTACCACTGTGCACAGTTTCTTTGAATATGCATACATGTGTTACTTTGGCTGTTTTTGTAGTTTTACTCAAGCATTGTATCTATTGTATTTGCAGGATGATGCAGAGGCTGTGTGGGGCATCGATGAGCATGGCAACGATGTTGTGCCGGACATCAACCAGGACTCTTCATATTCAATTCACAGATCTTAAGCAGAGCATACACCATCTGTTTCCAGGTTGTGGACTGGTTCAAGCCTTTGTTGTAATCTGCTTGGCTATATTTCCCCTTCTCTCTGTGTGGCAAACAAATGTCTCTATCCTCAGGCTCCTGGCTTCCATACGTGTACCAGATCAGAGGACTGTTGGCTGCTCAGTATGAGTGTGCAATAGAAGCTTCAAAGGATTGACAAGCAAGTTGTCAAGTCTTTACTATGTGAGGGATTGTTAGCGTGTATATGTTAAAATACATTGAGGCAGCTTCAAATGTACATTTCTTATGTATATGGGCCCATGATCTTTCATACAATAAACATTTGAAATCTGTTTTAATAAATACCACAGCAAGTATGTTATGCCTGCACTAGTAGACATCATTTCATCATATGCATAAAATGTTGTAGGGTTTTGACATATTTGTATTTGCATATTCATACAGAAGTTGTGTTCTCCAATGCTGAAGATTCCCTCTTGATGTGGCTTCTCACATACATACACACGTACATACATACATACATACATACATACATACATACATACATACATACATACATACATACATATATACATACATACATACATACATACATACATACATACATACATACATACACACACACACACACACACACACACACACACACACACACACACACACACACACACACATATTAAACCATACATACATACATTGTTGGGTTCTGTTGAAATGTGAGCTTATATTCAAAATAATGAAACAGATGAATCATATCAGTGACTGTGTTACTGTGTTTGTTGTTTTTCGTGTACAATGTAATAAATGGTACATTCACAAGAAATGTAGTGAGTTACAAAGTCACATCGGCAGCCATATCGTGACTATGAAAGTCGTAAATCTAACTTTGTAAATGTGTGCATGAAATAAAACAAACTTATATAATTACCTGTCTTCGAAGGACAAATAACTAGTCTATCACAAACGTACACTAAAATCTGGCATGTAACCATAAACACTTTAACGGTACAGTATAAAAAATGGGCTATAGTTATTGCAAACACCTGAAGGCTGATCAACATACTAGGGACTACGGAACGTACAGTACTTTGCTTCCCTGCATGGACCTCTAGCTGGAATCTGTATATAAAAATTATCTTGCAAATGTAACAGTAAGTAAATATTGTCCCCCAATGGAACAGCACAAAGCTAAGTTTAGCCATTTCATCTAAGCTGAAACCAACAGAAACCTTAGCGGAAACCTACATTACCCAGTATTCAATAGGTTTCCGCAATAACGGAAACTAAGTCATTTTGCTATGAATGTTTCAGCGAACTGAAACTAAATGGAAACGTATAATGATAATTTCAGTTGTAGAAACTTGACGGAAACCTACATTTGTTAAGGTTTCAGTTTTGTAAACTATGCGGAAACTCGCATTGTCTCGTTTCCCCGGATACTGAAACCGAGCGGAAACCTACATTACCCAGTATTCATTAGGTTTCCGCAAGAACGGAAACTAAGTTATTTTTGCTGTGCGTGCGTGCGTGTGTGTGCCTGTGTGTGCGTGTGCGTGCGTGCGTGCGCCTATTATAGTATCTCGCCTATTATACGTATCTCAATATATGTTTGTTGAATGCTTTATTGATATCATGAAAACATTTAGGAATATATATCGGTTTCTGTCTACGAATATGTGAATATTCGCCTGTTATACGTATCTCAATATATATTTGTTGAATGCTTTATTGATATCATGAAAAACATTTAGGAATATATATCGGTTTCTGTCTAAATTGCTATCATGTGAATATTCGCCTATTATACGTATCTCAATATATGTTTGTTGAATGCTTTATTGATATCATGAAAAACATTTAGGGAATATATATCGGTTTCTGTCTACTATCATGTGAATATTCGCCTGTTATACGTATCTCAATATATATTTGTTGAATGCTTTATTAATATCATGAAAAAACATTTAGGAATATATATCGGTTTCTGTCTAAATTACTATCATGAATATTTGCCTGTTATACGTATCTCAATATATATTTGTTGAATGCTATATTGATATTATGAAAACATTTAGGAATATATATCGGTTTCTGTCTACTATCATGTGAATATTCGCCTATTATACGTATCTCAATATATGTTTGTTGAATGCTATATTGATATCATGAAACATTTAGGAATATATATCGGTTTCTGTCTACTATCATGTGAATATTCGCCTGTTATACGTATCTCAATATATATTTGTTGAATGCTTTATTGATATCATGGAAAACATTTAGGAATATATATCGGTTTCTGTCTAAATTGCTATCATGTGTATATTCGCCTGTTATACGTATCTCAATATATATTTGTTGAATGTTTTATTGATATCATGAAAACATTTAGGAATGTATATCGGTTTCTGTCTACTATCATGTGAATATTCGCCTATTATACGTATCTCAATATATGTTTGTTGAATGCTTTATTGATATCATGAAAACATTTAGGAATGTATATCGGTTTCTGTCTACTATCATGTGAATATTCGCCTGTTATAATGTATCTCAATATATATTTGTTGAATGCTTTATTGATATCATGAAAACATTTAGGAATATATATCGGTTTCTGTCTACTATCATGAATATTCGCCTGTTATACGTATCTCAATATATATTTGTTGAATGCTTTATTGATATCATGAAAACATTTAGGAATATATATCGGTTTCTGTCTAAAATTGCTATCATGTGAATATTCGCCTGTTATACGTATCAATATATATTTGTTGAATGTTTTGATTGATATCATGAAAACATTTAGGAATATATATCGGTTTCGTCTACTATCATGTGAATATTCGCCTGTTATACGTATCTCAATATATATTTGTTGAATGCTTTATTGATATCATGAAAACATTTAGGAATATATATCGGTTTCTGTCTAAATTGCTATCATGTAAAATATTCGCCTGTTATACGTATCTCAATATGTATTTGTTGAATGTTTTATTGATATCATGGAAAACATTTAGGAATGTATATCGGTTTCTGTCTACTATCATGTGAATATTCGCCTGTTATACGTATCTCACACTGGTCAGTTTACTTTAAGCGTTAATGCTTTCGCTCAGTTTATCGCTTAGTGTAAACACAATTTGACACTTCTGTTTGGTTGTATCTATATGAATGGTTTTCAAATTCTGATGATGATGTGTACTCATCCATGAATACTGTGTTGACAATTACGAGTTATTATAACGTAGGCGAAGTGATCGCTAGTCAAACACCGTGATGTGACCTCTCACTATGAAGTAACTGATATGTTGATGTTTGATGTGTAAACAAGACACAAAGTAAAATGATAGCTCTCCTGAGCAGACAGCCACACTACATATCTTCCAACTTTTAAGCTATGCATGAAAATACAATAGACAAGAACGAAGATACCCTGATTCGTTCACTTCACTTCGATTCATTTCGCGAGACCTGTCACTGATTTCATCGACATAAAGGCCTTGACTATAGCAAATCTGCTTAATCATTAAACGCTGTCTTTAAAAAATTCAGTGCTTCAAGTATATTTGATTTATCTATTTACCTGATGAAGACTTCACTGATACAACAAACATTACTAATCGGAAGTTTACTATGTATAATGGGAATTAGGGCATTTAGAGATGTAGAAACTGTAAAGAGTTATAACCAATACTAGTCCATGTAACATCTACAAACGCATAAGGATTGAATGCACATTATTGGTGATGTGTACTCTGTGTTTTATTCTATAAGGAAGTGTATTTCTTCATGGCAATATTTATAAAGTTTACATAGGTTAACATGGATCAGATCTGGAGGTGTGGCAGATACGAAGTGTCTTTAGTCTGGCATTTAGTCTTGGTAATAAATACTAATTATTATTACTATCCATTCCATGACAATACCACGGCAGGAAATGTTCTCAGAACGCAAACACTTTTCCGAACAAAAATAGCTTTGGTTTTGTCAGTAAGTGTATTATTGGAAAGACGATGTTGTTACTTACAATACATTGATATAAATGCTATGGTCAGTGCTGATTGTCAGTAGTGAGAGAACTAACAGAGTGCCGAAGCGTCAGAGAACCATGGACATGAAGCATGTGTTAAGTAACTCGGGAGAAGTGACGCTGAGGTGAGGTGAGGAGGTGAGGTGAAATTGGGTTTAACGTCGTGCTGAGAATATTTCTGCTCATATGACGACGGGCATGCGTGTGTATGTGTACGTGCGGCTGCTTGTACTCAGCCCAGACTGAAGCTGGTTTTATAGTGCTAGCCCACTGAGATACCATGCCGCAGTGAAGCATGAATACCCCACTCAGACACATTATACTGACTCTGAGCCGACCAGTCCTTGTTGTACCCATTAATGCCGAGCGCCAGGCAGGACCAACAAGTACCATATTTTAACGTCTTTGGTATGACGCGGTCGGGGATCGAACCCGCGACCTTCCGCTTTCCGGGCGGACGAAGTGACGCTGAGGACTGAAATAAGGCAATACTAACTGCAGCAATTTCTGTTCCGTGTGATCAGAGGGAACCATGTGTGAATGATACGCCATAAAGTGAGTTATACCAAGGAGCACTTTCAACCGAAGGTAAACCCACGAGCAGAGGTATAGTGGTGACTAACTGAAGGCGAAGATGGGCGACTCGATTGCCCACCCAAGATTGTTGGACGATGGTAATGGACACAAAGGACACAACAAGAAGGGAGTTGTCTAAGCCACCCTTGCCGACAGTGAAGCAGGGGCACAGTGTCCTGAATATATTCATGCTTTATAGAGATAAGACTGTCTTTATATGATTTAGGTCGTGCATTAAGCAACATGACTTAAAAATTAAATGATTTATCCAGAAAAGGTTACCCCTCGCGAAATATACACATATTGTCATGACAGACGACAGAGTTACCTTGGTTTCCTGCGTGTGATACAACTTAGCCAATACATCCCACACGGCTTCAGGAAGTATATCAATGCTTTCTTCTATATTGACAAAAATCATGTATGGCTTGTATATTACGGCTGAGATGATTAACAACAATACGGCAAAATAATCAATATAGCGTATGGCACAACATCTGACTCGACGGAAGATGATTGGACAGTGTTGACAGTGAATGTCCCATGAAGTCGTCCCATGTCATCAAAGACCAAACTGTTCACCAACAGCATCAGAAACACTGAAACAGCAGCAGTTGTTGAAGCATCATGGCATCTGGCATAGTGCTGCTCTTATTGCCTGCGTTATTCCACTGCTTCAAGGCTTGTCCAAGCATACGGTTTGTGAGAGAGATGAAAGTTTGACAGACAAGACCTCGGAATTAGACATGATTGGGAGTGAAACATTCCAACTACGAGGCCGAGTGTGCTGTGAAATGCGTGAGGACAAGTGGATGCAAGTCCGTGTTCTATGACAAGACTTCAGGAACATGTCGTCTACACTCCAAGTACTTCACACAATCCGATGGCGGACTAGTAACTAATGCTGGATTTATGTACTTTGAACGTATGTATATTATACTTGTTTTATGTGTTGGTTAAGACCTTTTATGAGTGTACTGATTAAGCTTGGCTACGGTTTCACTATGTAAGCGAATCTGAACTCGATGAATCAGTCTCTTTACATAAAGAGTAGCGCCAGTGCAGCTCTGATAAGATACAATCAACCAAAAAGTCACGTGGAGAATCGGTTCAGAATTTAAATGTGTCCCCATGTTGCTATTGCTTGGGTAAGAGGCGATAACATTTGACGGCTAGGACCTGAGTTGCGTTGGAGGAATTAATGCTTGCACAAAATGTAGCCAGTCGGTGCAGAAACCCTTGGCTTTTACCTTTGCCTAAGTAGGTGATAGACCGGTGTAGAAGAAAAGGTCACATCAAGGGGAAAACATATTCCAGAGTGATTCCATCCTAGGATCAAATCAGTTCCCTCGGGATCATACACACGCACACACGCACGCACGCACGCACGCACATATCCATTTTCAAGGATGAAAACACACAACTAGAATAGGACATACTTGATGCATTATGTCTTGGCAAAAAGAATTACCTTTCAGCATCTTCATATTGGTTATACATTTTAATACTTCTTTTATAAGTACAAAAGTTACTTTGAAAGCTCAAACAGATATTATGTGTTATCAAATAAGCGTTGAAAGATATGTATTACTGAAAGAAATTATAAAAAAACTTTGAAAGGACTGGCATTTAAGCCTTTTGTATCCTTATCTAATCCATGTACTTATTGATTTCATGTATAATAACCCGTGAAGATCCGATTAGAATTGATCTTCAATAACCAATGCATGTCGTAAGAGGCGACTAACGGAATATGGTGGTCAGGACTTGTTGACAAGTCATCGTATCCCAGTTGCGTAGATCGCGATGCTCACGATGTTGATCACTGGATTGTCTGGTCAGATTCGATTATTTACAGACCGCCGCCACAGGGTAAACAAATTTAGTAACTACTTTGATGCTTGTGAATACAACTCCACAGAAGCATTTCCCAACATAAGCAATACCCACACACAATATTGCTCTGTATACTTAAAACATGGCATGTATCATTTCTTGTACTTACCATATTGCTTTTCATCAGTATTTTAGGTTGCCCTATCCAGTCATAGTTATGTTTCTTTTGATAGCCCAGCCTCTACTGGATACCGCAACAGATACCATACAAGACATTCAGTTTTTCTCCTCTTCCCATTGAGGAACTACCTATTTACATTTGATAAGACAACGTCACTCATTTCTTAATTGAAGTTTCTTATATTACATTCACAAAAATTCTAATGGCCCTGCACAAAGTGTTATTTTGTGTGGATAAGGGGCTATATATTTCCTCTGTCCTCTATTCCAATCGCGTCGTCATATGAGCGAAATATTCTCAAGTACGACGTAAAGCCAATTTCACCTCACCTCACCTCTATTCCAATCCATATCCAATTATTTTCAAATCAATATTTCAAAAACATCCTATCACTGAAGTTGTAACGAGATAATTGATCCCACTGACACGCCAACCACCACAAAAACAGTACCAATACCATCAATTGTTGATGCACTCCCAACAATATTTGTAACGAAAGTTGTTTTAACAGAACTAAAATTTATTGATTAATATGCAATGAATGTGATTTGCCACACACATGCACACAACATACACAGGTAACACTCCTGTTGATATTTACTGTGACGATTTTATCATTTCCAAAGACAAATTCTCTATTTGATCCCTGAAGGAATTGTTTTGATCCCATAGGTGATTTATTTACATCAGAAGGAGTGTATTGATCCCATGATGAGATTGATTTACATACAGAAGGGAGTATTGATCCCATCATGGGATTGATTTACATCAGAAGGGAGTGTATTGATCCCATGATGGGATTGATTTACATACAGAAGGGAGCGTATTGATCCCATGATGGGATTGATTTACAAACAGAAGGGAGAGTATTGATCCCATGATGGGATTGATTTACATACAGAAGGGAGTGTATTGATCCCATGATGAGATTGATTTACATACAGAAGGGAGTGTATTGATCCCATGATGAGATTGATTTACATACAGAAGGGAGTGTATTGATCCCATGATGGGATTGATTTACATCCAGAAGGGAGCGTATTGATCCCATGATGGGATTGATTTACATACAGAAGGGAGCGTCTTGATCCCATGATGGGATTGATTTACATCAGAAGGGAGTGTATTGATCCCATGATGGGATTGATTTACATCCAGAAGGGAGTGTATTGATCCCATGATGGGATTGATTTACATACAGAAGGGAGTGTATTGATCCCATGATGGGATTGATTTACATACAGAAGGGAGTGTATTGATCCCATGATGAGATTGATTTACATACAGAAGGGAGTGTATTGATCCCATGATGGGATTGATTTATATCCAGAAGGGAGCGTATTGATCCCATGATGGGATTGATTTACATACAGAAGGGAGTGTATTGATCCCATGATGGGATTGATTTACATGCAGAAGGAGCGTATTGATCCCATGATGGGATTGATTTACATCCAGAAGGGAGTGTATTGATCCCATGATGGGATTGATTTACATCCAGAAGGGAGTGTATTGATCCCATGATGAGATTGATTTACATACAGAAGGGAGTGTATTGATCCCATGATGAGATTGATTTACATACAGAAGGGAGGGTATTGATCCCATGATGGGATTGATTTACATCCAGAAGGGAGTGTATTGATCCCATGATGGGATTGATTTACATACAGAAGGGAGTGTATTGATCCCATGATGGGATTGATTTACAAACAGAAGGGAGTGTATTGATCCCATGATGGGATTGATTTACATCCAGAAGGGAGTGTATTGATCCCATGATGAGATTGATTTACATACAGAAGGAGTGTATTGATCCCATGATGAGATTGATTTACATACAGAAGGGAGTGTATTGATCCCATGATGGGATTGATTTACATCCAGAAGGGAGCGTATTGATCCCATGATGGGATTGATTTACAAACAGAAGGGAGTGTATTGATCCCATGATGAGATTGATTTACAAACAGAAGGGAGCGTATTGATCCCATGATGGGATTGATTTACATACAGAAGGGAGTGTATTGATCCCATCATGAGATTGATTTACATACAGAAGGGAGTGTCTTGATCCCATGATGGGATTGATTTACATCCAGAAGGGAGCGTATTGATCCCATGATGGGATTGATTTACATACAGAAGGGAGTGTATTGATCCCATGATGGGATTTATTTACAAACAGAAGGGAGTGTATTGATCCCATGATGGGATTGATTTACATCCAGAAGGGAGTGTATAGATCCCGTGATGGGATTGATTTACAAACAGAAGGAGGGTATTGATCCCATGATGAGATTGATTTACAAACAGAAGGAGTGTATTGATCCCATGATGGGATTGATCTACTACAGAAGGGAGTGTATTGATCCCATGATGGGATTGATTTACAAACAGAAGGGAATGTATTGATCCCATGATGGGATTGATTTACATCCAGAAGGAGGGCATTGATCCCGTGATGGGATTGATTTACATACAGAAGGGAGTGTATTGATCCCATGATGGGATTGATTTACAAACAGAAGGAGTGTATTGATCCCATGATGGGATTGATTTACAAACAGAAGGAGTGTATTGATCCCATGATGGGATTGATTTACAAACAGAAGGAGTGTATTGATCCCGTGATGGGATTGATTTACAAACAGAAGGAGCGTATTGATCCCATGATGGGATTGATTTACATACAGAAGGGAGTGTATTGATCCCATGATGGGATTTATTTACAAACAGAAGGGAGTGTATTGATCCCATGATGGGATTGATTTACATCCAGAAGGGAGTGTATAGATCCCGTGATGGGATTGATTTACAAACAGAAGGGAGGGTATTGATCCCATGATGAGATTGATTTACAAACAGAAGGGAGTGTATTGATCCCATGATGGGATTGATTTACTTACAGAAGGGAGTGTATTGATCCCATGATGGGATTGATTTACAAACAGAAGGGAGTGTATTGATCCCATGATGGGATTGATTTACATCCAGAAGGGAGGGTATTGATCCCATCATGGGATTGATTTACATACAGAAGGGAGAGTATTGATCCCATGATGGGATTGATTTACAAACAGAAGGGAGTGTATTGATCCCATGATGGGATTGATTTACAAACAGAAGGGAGCGTATTGATCCCATGATGGGATTGATTTACAAACAGAAGGGAGTGTATTGATCCCATGATGGGATTGATTTACAAACAGAAGGGAGTGTATTGATCCCATGATGGGATTGATTTACATTCAGAAGGGAGTGTATTGATCCCATGATGGGATTGATTTACATCCAGAAGGGAGCGTATTGATCCCATGATGGGATTGATTTACAAACAGAAGGGAGTGTATTGATCCCATGATGGGATTGATTTACATCCAGAAGGGAGCGTATAAATCCCGTGATGGGATTGATTTACAAACAGAAGGGAGTGTATTGATCCCATGATGAGATTGATTTACAAACAGAAGGGAGTGTATTGATCCCATGATGGGATTGATTTACATCCAGAAGGGAGTGTATAGATCCCGTGATGGGATTGATTTACAAACAGAAAGGAGTGTATTGATCCCATGATGGGATTGATTTACAAACAGAAGGGAGTGTATTGATCCCATGATGGGATTGATTTACATCCAGAAGGGAGTGTATTGATCCCATGATGGGATTGATTTGCATCCAGAAGGGAGTGTATAGATCCCATGATGGGATTGATTTACATACAGAAGGAGTGTATTGATCCCATGATGGGATTGATTTACATACAGAAGGGAGTGTATAGATCCCGTGATGGGATTGATTTACATACAGAAGGGAGTGTATTGATCCCATGATGGGATTGATTTACAAACACAAAGGAGAGTATTGATCCCATGATGGGATTGATTTACAAACAGAAGGGAGCGTCTTGATCCCATGATGGGATTGATTTACATACAGAAGGGAGGATATTGATCCCATGATGAGATTGATTTACATCCAGAAGGGAGCGTATTGATACCATGATGAGATTGATTTACATACAGAAGGGAGTGTCTTCATCCCATGATGGGATTGATTTACATCCAGAAGGGAGTGTATTGATCCCATGATGGGATTGATTTACATCCAGAAGGGAGCGTATTGATCCCATGATGGGATTGATTTACATCCAGAAGGGAGTGTATTGATCCCATGATGGGATTGATTTACATACAGAAGGGAGTGTATTGATCCCATGATGGGATTGATTTACATACAGAAGGGAGTGTATTGATCCCATGATGGGATTGATTTTACATACAGAAGGAGCGTATTGATCCCATGATGAGATTGGATTTACATACACAGAAGGGAGTGTATTGATCCCATGATGGATTGATTTATATCCAGATGGGAGGTATTGATCCCATGATGGGATTGATTTACTTTACAGAAGGAGTGTATTGATCCCATGATGGGATTGATTTACAAACAGAAGGAGTGTATTGATCCCATGATGGGATTGATTTACATCCAGAAGGAGTGTATTGATCCCATGATGGGATTGATTTACATACAGAAGGAGTGCATTGATCCCATGATGGGACTGATTTACAAACAGAAGGGAGGGTATTGATCCCATGATGGGATTGATTTACATACAGAAGGAGCTGCGTATTGATCCCATGATGGATGCATTGAGTTACATACAGAAGGGAGCGTATTGATCCCATGATGAGATTGATTTACATACAGAAGGGGAGTGCATTGATCCCATGATGGATTGATTTACAAACAGAAGGGAGTGTATTGATCCCAAGATGGGATTGATTTACATCCAGAAGGAGCGCATTGATCCCATGATGGGATTGATTTTACATACAGAAGGAGTGTATTGATCCCATGATGGGATTGATTTACAAACAGAAGGGAGTGCATTGATCCCATGTTGAGATTGATTTACATCCAGAAGGGAGCGTATAGATCCCGTGATGGGATTGATTTACAAACAGAAGGGAGTGTATTGATCCCATCATGAGATTGATTTACAAACAGAAGGAGTGTATTGATCCCATGATGGATTGATTTACATACAGAAGGAGTGCATTGATCCCAT
The DNA here is from genome assembly GCF_003918875.1 of Haliotis rubra. Classification (NCBI taxonomy): domain Eukaryota; kingdom Metazoa; phylum Mollusca; class Gastropoda; order Lepetellida; family Haliotidae; genus Haliotis; species Haliotis rubra. The sequence continues at coordinate 282,480 of NW_025765013.1, read as the reverse complement.
CATGAGATTGATTTACATACAGAAGGAGGTCTTGATCCCATGATGGATTGATTTACATCCAGAAGGAGCGCATTGATCCCATGATGGATTGATTTACATACAGAAGGGAGTGTATTGATCCCATGATGGATTTATTTTACAAACAGAAGGGATTGTATTGATCCCATGATGGGATTGATTTACATCCAGAAGGGAGGTATAGATCCCATGATGGATTGATTACAAACAGAAGGAGTGTATTGATCCCATGATGGGATTGATTTACAAACAGAAGGAGTGTATTGATCCCATGATGGGATTGATTTTACATAACAGAAGGAGTGCAGCCAGTATTGATCCCATGATGGGATTGATTTACAAACAGAAGGGAGGTATTGATCCCATGATGGATTGATTTACATACAGAAGGAGTGTATTGATCCCATGATGGGATTGATTTTACATCCAGAAGGAGTGTATTGATCCCATGATGGGATTGATTTACATACAGAAGGGAGTGCATTGATCCCATGATGGATTGATTTACATACAGAAGGAGGTATTGATCCCATGATGAGATTGATTTACATACAGAAGGGAGGGTATTGATCCCATGATGGATTGATTTACATCCAGAAGGGAGGTATTGATCCCATGATGGATTGATTTACTTACAGAAGGAGTGTATTGATCCCATGGTGGGATTGATTTACAAACAGAAGGAGTGTATTGATCCCATGATGGGATTGATTTTACATCCAGAAGGAGTGTATTGATCCCATGATGGGATTGATTTACATATAGAAGGAGTGTATTGATCCCATGATGGACTGATTTACAAACAGAAGGGAGGGTATTGATCCCATGATGGGATTGATTTACATACAGAAGGAGCTGTATTGATCCCATGATGGGATTGATTTACATACAGAAGGAGCGTATTGATCCCATGATGAGATTGATTTTACACAGAAGGGAGTGTATTGATCCCATGATGGATTGATTTACAAACAGAAGGGAGCTGTATTGATCCCATGATGGGATTGATTTTACATCCAGAAGGAGCGGTATTGATCCCATGATGGGATTGATTTACAAACAGAAGGAGTGTATTGATCCCATGATGGATTGATTTACTTAAACAGAAGGAGTGCATTGATCCCATGATGATTGATTTACATCCAGAAGGAGCGTATAGATCCCGTGATGGATTGATTTACAAACAGAAGGAGTGTATTGATCCCATGATGAGATTGATTTACAAACAGAAGGAGCGCAGCTGATCCCATGATGGATTGATTTACATACAGAAGGAGTGTATTGATCCCATCATGAGATTGATTTACATACAGAAGGAGTGTCTTGATCCCATGATGGATTGATTTGCATCCAGAAGGATGCTGCATTGATCCCATGATGGATTGATTTACATACAGAAGGAGTGTATTGATCCCATGATGGATTTATTTACAAACAGAAGGGATTGTATCGATCCCATGATGGATTGATTTACATCCAGAAGGAGTGTATAGATCCCGTGATGGGATTGATTTACAAACAGAAGGAGTGCATTGATCCCATGATGAGATTGATTTTACAAACAGAAGGAGAGCATTGATCCCATGATGGGATTGATTTACTTTACAGAAGGGAGCTGCATTGATCCCATGATGGGATTGATTTACAAACAGAAGGAGTGTATTGATCCCATGATGGATTGATTTACATCCAGAAGGAGGGCATTGATCCCATGATGGATTGATTTACACAGAAGGGAGTGTATTGACCCCATGATGATTGATTTACAAGCAGAAGGGAGTGCATTGATCCCATGATGGATTGATTTACAAACAGAAGGAGTGTATTGATCCCATGATGGGATTGATTTACTTCACAGAAGGGAGTGTATTGATCCCATGATGGATTGATTTACAAACAGAAGGAGAAAGTATTGATCCCACGATGGATTGATTTACATCTCAGAAGGAGGCATTGATCCCATGATGGGATTGATTACATCCAGAAGGAGTGTATTGATCCCATGATGGGATTGATTTACAAACAGAAGGAGGTATTGATCCCATGATGGGATTGATTTACATCCAGAAGGAGCGTATAAACTCTGTGATGGGATTGATTTACAAACAGAAGGGAGTGTATTGATCCCATGATGAGATTGATTTACATCCAGAAGGGAGTGTATAGATCCCGTGATGGGATTGATTTACAAACAGAAGGGAGCGTATTGATCCCATGATGGGATTGATTTACAAACAGAAGGGAGTGTATTGATCCCATGATGGGATTGATTTACATCCAGAAGGGAGTGTATTGATCCCATGATGGGATTGATTTGCATCCAGAAGGGAGTGTATAGATCCCATGATGCGATTGATTTACATACAGAAGGGAGTGTATTGATCCCATGATGGGATTGATTTACATACAGAAGGGAGTGTATAGATCCCGTGATGGGATTGATTTACATACAGAAGGGAGCGTATAGATCCCATGATGGGATTGATTTACAAACAGAAGGGAGTGTATTGATCCCATGATGGGATTGATTTACATCCAAAAGGGAGTGTATAGATCCCATGATGGGATTGATTTACAAACAGAAGGGAGCGTATTGATCCCATGATGAGATTGATTTACATCCAGAAGGGAGCGTATAGATCCCATGATGGGATTGATTTACATACAGAAGGGAGTGTATTGATCCCATGATGGGATTGATTTACAAACAGAAGGGAGTGTATTGATCCCATGATGGGACTGCTTTACATACAGACGGGAGTGTATTGATCCCATGATGAGATTGATTTACATACAGAAGGGAGCGTCTTGATCCCATGATGAGATTGATTTACATACAGAAGGGATCGTCTTGATCCCATGATGGGATTGATTTACACACAGAAGGAAGTGTATTGATCCCATGATGGGATTGATTTACATCCAGAAGGGAGTGTTTTGATCCCATGGTGATTTATTTACATCCTGAAGCGGTTGTTTTCATCACAAGGGGATAGATTTACATCCAGAAGGGGTTTGATTTGATGCCATGGATGGTTTATTTACATCCTGAATGGAGGGATGTTTTTATCCCAAGGGAAGTGGTTTACATTCTGAAGAGAATGTTTTGATCCCCTTGGGGATGTATTAACACTCTGAAGGGGTAGATGTGATCCCAAAGAGGGATTGTTTTACATTCTGAAAGGGTTTATTTACATCCTGAATTGAGGTTTTGCTCCCATGTGGGGATTTATTTACATCCCAAAGAGAGCGTTTTGATCCTGAGATAGAAGTGATTTGATCCTATGATAATTCCATTCAAGGACGTATCAGTTCCACGATCAGGCGGAGTGACTTATCCCTGCTCCTACATAGTAGACATCTTGATTTTGATATTTGATATTCAATACCATTCGCAATCAATCAGAATCCAAAGGACAAAAATATACTCTCCCTAAAAAGAAACGCATCATGAAAATAGCAATTTCATGTAGCAATGAATTACAACGTGATTCATTTTACAAAAGGTTTACTCTGTTTATGAGTCCTATGGTGTTTATGTTTTGAAACATCACAACAAAACGCACCATCCGTAAAATACCCGTATTTAACAGCATGATTTTCAATTTCGGCGTGTAGTGTCACAGAATACACAATTCACAACGTGCAGTTGCCCGACGCATGAATCTTCACCAAAGCACCATTTCACGGCTCTGGGAGAGATATCGCCGGCAGAATTCGGGAGCAGATGCCCCTCGTAATGGGCGACCTCGAGCGACCATTGCGGCGCAGGATCGCTACATTCGGGTACATCACCTGCGTCATCGAACAGCTACGGCGACCAGTCCCGCTCGACAAATACCCGGATTGAGGAGGCTTTCTGCACAGACCGTCAGGAACAGGTTGAGAGAGGCTGGTTTACGTGTGCCAGAAGTCCTTATTTTGGCCCTGTGCTTCGACAACAACATCGTCGACATCGAGTTCAATAGTGCACCAACGTTCAGGCCTGGAACCTACCGAATTGGCGTAGAATCTGATTCAGTGATGAATCACGATTTCTATTGGAACGACGCGATGGAAGAATGCGGGTGTACAGACGTCGACGTGCACGTTTCGCCGACGCTTGCGTTCCCCAGGTGGACAGATTCGGCCGGGCAAGTGTTATGATGTGGGGAGCGATCACCTGTCGTAGGAGAAGTGATTTGGTGATGATCCAGGGCAACCTGACAGCTCAACGGTACTGTGACGAAATCCTACGCCAACACCTCCTTCCAATCATTGATCGCCAGAGGGAGTTGTTTCAACAGGACAATGCCAGGCCCCACACAGCACGTCACACTAGAGACTTCCTCCAGAACCACAACATCAATGTGCTCCCCTGGCCCTCAAGATCACCGGACTTAAACCCGATCGAACATCTGTGGGATGCCCTGGACAGACGGGCGCGACGCCGTAACCCTCAGCCCCAGACACTTCAGCAACTCGCACAGGCACTACAGGCAGAGCGGGCTGCGATTGGGCAACACGAGATTCGGAGACTTATTCATTCGATGCCGAGGCGATGCCGTGCAGTTCTGGATGCCCACGTTGGTCACACGAGGTATTGACTTCAGCGCCACCACAAGTCTCCATGTGACACTCAAACTGACTTTCCTCGAGTTGGTGCCAAAGACGGATAAGTCTGCATTCCCAGTGCGCAATTTCGCTATATTTCATTGACTCATAACGCCTACAAGATGTTTCAAAATAAACAAATAAATACAGTTGAAATTCCTATATTCGTTTTTTGGGGGGAGAGTATACATTGTCTCAGAAAATGCTTGAAAAATATATGTGTGTTTCAGGTGAAAAATTAAGAAATTGTCTTCCACAAGCAAATACATACCAGATGCTGTTATAATTTAACATGAAGCATAAAACAGAAGTAATAAATTTTACAGACTACTTTTTACTAAAAATAGATAAGCATTTGCACAGCAAATTAAAAAAGACATTTATATGAAATCGAGTAACAAACACTTAAACGATCTCTTGTACATGCATAAATAGGAATGTTTAAAACGGTTAAGATAATTTTCGCAGGGAAAGAACTATGGGTATAACAAGCCAATTTCAAATGTCTGTGAATTGACGAGACGGGCATATATAATTTCATAAATATTAAATTTGAGAGATTCTTAGGCCAGGAGGCGGACCTCAGCATTTTGTGTGTCTCCAGTATCTTGTCATGGATGCCATTTAAAACTTTTATGAGTGAGTTACTAACTATTGTTTAACGCCATATAAACAATTTTGCAGCTACTCGCGACTAGAAATAGTTTTGTTGAAACTCCATTGCAGATTAGGGAATTAGGATACTGAATTCCTTTCTGCGCTTGGTCAGATCGGTTTTGGTACATTGTAGAGCCAAAGGGCCAGAAGACATGGTCAACACACCTCAAATGTTTGTCACTTGGTAGTCATAGAAAATGTTGAAGTGAGCCTCTATGGTCAAACCCAGTAGTCACACTGTTTTCTACCACTGATATCTTTAGAGAGAGCATGTCATGGTTAAAGTGAAAGTGTGAGGATGTGTGATATACTTAAAACAGGAAGGTGTCTTAATGACGCTGCTTAACGTTTTGAATGTTTCCAAGACAACAACTCACAGAATGAGCAACTCAGGCAAGACAGGAACCCTAACTTCCTAATGTTTCTACCTCTTGGTTACCCAGAATGATATGGTGCTATTATGAAAACAAACCAAATGAACCCAGGAGCAAACAAGTAATATTACCCACAGCACCGACTTACCTAATTGCTCAAGCTTAGACGATCCGCAATTATACAACTTTGATTGTATGATTTTTGTATAAAATGATTGTAACTAGAAATGTCACCTGTCAATGTGTATGATTTTTGTATAAAATGAATGTACCTACTGATGTGAATAAAAAAAATGTGAAAAAAAACCTACCTAACTTCAGTTGTAGCAATTATGCACGATTGCTGTTACTTCAACACCTAAGCCTAAGAAGCACAGGTTCGTGACAACATAAAGTAAAGTAAAGAAATAACTGCTTGGTAGGCGTAATGCAAATGATGATGACGTCATGTCCGCTGTGGAGATGGTGTGTAAAGCCAGGAGGTTACCTAGTACTCTTGTGGGACCTAGGCACTCCATACATCGCAGGCGTAAAATGTGGGGACCTCGGGGGAGATAGTGTAATTAGCAATCACATTTGTGAACACAGATATCGTGGGTTAGCTCTTGAAATTTCAGTTCGCCACAGTCGATCAAACTATTTCAGTTGTTGTCACTGAGCGTGTGGCATTTTCAGTCAGCGGAGCAAGTTCACATATAGTGTTACATTGGTTAGATTGTCGTTAAAACGCATTCTCACAAGTAACTGAAAATGTCCATCCTTTGTGTGTAGTGTTAATGTTGAGTAACTTCGTCCCTCGTAACATATTAGGTTCTTTGTTGTGGGTTTTCTTTTCAACTGTTCAAGTCAAATGGACCAAATCATGTGTATATACTCAACCAAATTAAAGATTTGACATTTGTTACATCGGAAGTAGTGAGTGCATTAATTATGAAAATAGATCTGATTCATGCTACCATCATCCAGGTAAATAACATTTGATTGGAAAATGTATGTATGACGTCCCATGACAAGCAGCCTGAACTTCACACTGACAAAGCTGTTGGAACAGAAGAATTCAATAACGAGTGTGACCTCCAAAGGTCTCGTGGTCAAAAGACTCTGTCGGGACGCTCTAACCGGAAGTCGTCACCAAAGAGTGCTTGCCCAAAGTCTTGCTGCTGTCTCATTCGGCTTCCCAGTTCATTCCAAATGTGTTCGACAGAGTTTACGTGTGGAGAAGGCCAGTCCATGGCATCAAAGCTGCAGATAAGGGGTGCAGCAATGTTATGTTAATGTCAGTGCAGGCCCACGTAGCTTAGTGAATGGCAGGAGGTCTAAGGTCAAAATGTGCTCTCGATGCTGTACGGCAGTATGTTTCCCCCGAACGACATCAATACAGATCCATCGTTGGCACAAAATGACCCCCAAACCGTTCTGCTGCGAATCGGTCAACCTCACCAACGTAACACTACCCTGTGACATTACCCTTAGTCCTAGCCAACTGCTGTATAGTTTGCTCAACAAGCATCTGAAGAACTACGGTACGGTTATAACGAAGTAAAATTGTTGGTCCCTTTGAATACATCATAACCGTTGTTCAATGAACGAAATTCAATACAAAACGCGTGTAAACGCATCCACGTTTAAGTCAACAATCATACCTCATATCCCACATACATTTACATATAACAGTTACTTATTTGTAGTAGTTAGTCGACAAAATACTGAAGTGTCTCTGGTTCATTATGTTCCAGTCGTGTGTCCTGGTATTGATCCCGTCCCTTCCGTCGCAAGGGGAACCGTCCAACTGTTTATTGAGGGGTCTTTGGCAGCCCTGAGGGTGGTCTGTCAGCACCGTTATGGGTTCACCGGACCAGACACTGCAACATGCTTTGAAGACGTCGACTGGACCGCAAGGGGAAGCTGTGTTGAAAATCATTGGTTCAATCTGGTGAGAATTATTTGCTTCAAACTTGTGTTTTAACATGTACAAACATGTAAGTACAAACTAAAATAAGGTATGAGATTTGGAAGGTAATTATCTATTATGAATCTGCATGAATACATGCATTATACATTTATCATGTCTTTGTGAGGTTTCACCAGTAGAAACATATATCGATCACTGGATACACATCTAATCACTCGGTCTTTAACCTTCACGTATATGTGTTCATCTACAATTTCGGAATTTACGGTATCTCTGAAATTTATGAAAGAGAAATTGTTGAAGTGATCCCTGAAGTGTGCATCCTACCGGAAATATGAACTGCATGCCATTTCCGTATGCATCATTATTATACATAATGGTTGTGACAATGTCAAGTTATATTTTAATGTGTACCAGTGCATGACGTCATACCTCTGATCGTTACGCTGTCTTATGGTACATTATGTAATTCATGTAAATTCCGTTTCACATCTTCATCTTCAGATGACCTTGTTGTTTCTGGGCATTACCAATGGCCACAAAGCATTGTGGAGAGTTTGAAATCACGAATAGATTGTCATTTCAGAAATTATAACTTCAATTTTGTGATACAATTTTGGACAACGTAGTACAGTGCGGAATCAAAAAGTTTATCTCAGAAGGCTTTATAAACACATGCTGAGCCAACTACAGTTTTGAATCTCTGCTTTGTTTAAAGATGGGGCTGTTCTGAGTTAAGGATGCATATTTCACAGAATTCAACTGATGTGTATATCAACATGTTTCCCATTGTTAGAATCATTGTAGCAAATTATGAAATATTGTTATATATCTGTCAATGAATTATACCAGGGAGACACAATTCATTAGTTTTAACGTGTTTCATAAACAATATGGTCATTCATATGGAATCTTTGCACGGATGATCCATAGTGGGTGTAACTTATTGAACTTGTTTACTTAGGATCACATTTAAATATATCCCTTTATCGAGTATTGCTAGAAATGACTCGTTAAACCGAACTAAGAGTTAAAGATGCACTCTTTTTTATCCAGAGTTGCCTGTATATGGACAGCTGCTTCTTGGATCTCGATATTACATCAAAATAAGCACAACCCTCATTCTTGCAGCCCACCATTTAGTACGTACATCTAACCACAGAAATGACGTTTGTTTTCATTATGTATACTTTTCAATTCCAGACTACAAATATCCTACAATATTTCCCTGTCCCACCGCGTGTGGGAACAAAGATTACCCTTGTGGGGCGTGCCGGGCCTACCAAGTAAGTATCATTTTACAATCTACTGTTTTGTGTGGAAATGACTACAAATACATGGTCTTCTAACCTTACAACGAAAAGTAGTATTAAACCATTGTAAAGAGAATATGGTAACGACCCAACTTCTGATTCAAGCAGACATTGTTGCCAATACTATATTAAGCTGCTGAATGTACCATCTTCATTTGTAAAATATCAGTACCCTATATTTAAAGATATATCCGTATCTTAGAAAAGAAAGTACACACACATTTGCCAGTCAACGGACGTACTTGTAGATAGTTCACCTCATATCTGAACTTACGGTTGTATGATGGTGGTGAACGTATCCTTTATATTATCCATAACCATGCAACGATCCACCTAGACGTCGATTCGATTCGATTCGATTCTTCATACAAGTAAAAACATCAGATTTCATTTAACTCTCAGAGTCGGCTTTTCTAGCGTGAAATCCATCGTCAGCTTGGCGAGGCCTACTAACAACAATTCTCATATTGTAGAATTAACCCGGCTTAAACCAGTCAGGTTTCGCCTTATTTCAGCGCTTGAAGCTGCTCGAGTTGGAGTCAAAATTACGGTCTCGTTGTGTGGAAATATTTTATCGATTCGAAATAGTGATAATGGTTATCGAAAATCGAAATAAAGGTGTCAGTTTCCATTTTCGATGAATCGAACAGATTCGTTGCAGCCCTACACACAAGCAGAAAATTAGTATCAATAAATGTTTTACTACGATTATGTTTCATTTCAGGTTTTCAGTTATTGTAAAACAAGCTCAAAATGTGACGATGTCTCTGACTGCGAATAATGCTCCAGGAGAGATCAAAAGGGCAAAGAAATATCTTGGCTTATGGGGACATTTCGAAACGGACACCACAGATGCACTGTACCCAACTGGAAATGTGTTCACCCTCACGTTAGAGTTTGCAAGCGAAGGCGAACTGAAGGTCAGTAAGACATCAGTTGCTGCACTGTCTGACGGTAATTAAATATGTTCATGCTGTAGTTATGAAATGCCAACAATATCGGCAAATGTAAGTAAACGAGATTTTGATTTTTAAATACAGATTTTAGACAGTAGGAGGTACATATATGTTTCTATAAAATCTTAACTGTCTGATACATTGCATAGTTTATTTTCCTGTTAGTGAAAACATGTTCCAATTGGATTAGAAATATCTGCTAATAATATTCTTCGGGTTTTTTAAGGGAACCATAATTGGAAATTCGTTTTACAACTTCACATATCCAGTCCTCGTCAGCCCCGATTCGCTTAAACTGGTTCAAGTAACGGACGACGTTAGCGTCAACGAGCTTCATATCCAATGGCCTTGAAGCGATGTTGGATGTCTGATTTGCAAGAGCTGGCTGTCTGCAGATGTCTTGGATGTTAGCAGTTTCTAAAACGTGAATATAAATGTATCATGAAAAGGTAAACCCTTGAAGAGGGTCTTTCATATGGTTTTGTGGTTGTTTTTGAGTGTTGATATTTTGTCAAAGTTAACCGGGTGTTGCTAAATATGAATCACTGAGAGTGTTCACTCTGAGCTTTCGTTGTATAAGGAATTGAGGGCTGGCTCTTGAATCCTTCTTTTGAACTAATTCCTGACTCTGGAGTGACCCTGAACGAGTGTGGTTAAATGCAGCATATATATTCTTTATAATTTAACTGATATACCTGGTAATTGTTTGAACAGACAAGTCTCCATGGGGCAAGGGTCTGTAACCGCCCTGAATGGGATGGAGGGAGTCATACGCTGCCTGTACATTCATACCACGGCTGCTTATGATCTGTGTTGTTTCTTATACTCCAATTTTGTGTTTGACTAGGTATTTTATTATTATTATTATTCAGTATGTGACACGTTTGATAAATTTTTAAGCTTTTCCTGCCCAAGAAGGCCAAGAACAAATGTTATTTGCTTTCTTGTTTTGTTGTCTAACGTTGGACTTAGCAGTGTTCCAGCTATATGATGGCAGTCTGTAAATAATCTAAACAATCCAGTGATTAATGTCAAGAGCATTGATCTACAATGACAGGTATCAACCAGGTGTGCAATCCTGACCACCTGATCGCCTCTTTTGACAAAGATGGGTCGCTGAAGACCATTTCCTACCCGGATATTTCACGGGTAGGAAGACATGTCGGCTTTGCGCAATCACTTACACATCTGAGCTAAGATGCAAAACAGAATGCATCCGAGACACAGAACAGTCACCATGTCGAATTGTGAGGTACACATGAGAGGGCACGTCAATATCCAATATTTGGCAAATCAAAAAGTGTAATTTCGTGACTGTGGGTGACAGGTGCCCTGAAACAGTTTGGGCTGCAGGCATAAAAACTTAAACATAGACGAGATCATCTCACTGATGAACTGGTTTGAACTTGTCTATGAAGTAGTGTTCTTTTAAAATTCGTTTTACTTTGTCCGAATTTTGAACTTGATAAAAAGGGAATATTGTAAATTTAACATCGTTTCCTTTCGCACAGATAATCTATATGTTCACTCAGTGGGATACATCGGGTTTCTGGACACTTTATTTGTTGTTTGTGGACACGATTGGCCAATATACTGTTCATTACAGTCTGTGCATGTTATGACATATATTATGTTTTTGGAGGAGCAGTCAAAAATTCTGTTTTACATAGAATTCTCCGTGTCTCGTGAAAGTTACAGAGTGTCCTTCAACAATATGTCGACACGTTCCACAGTTACCTCTGTTGCATCTAGACACAGTAGGATTTGATAAATTCTGTTTCTTTAAAATAAATTTGGCCTTTGTTAGTATCTTTTTAAGATTCTTATTTTGTCTTTTGTTGTTTATTATTTTTGTAGATTTCAGCATTGATTTCAGTTTTTCATCTTGTTCTAAGATGCACATATTTGTTTTTATGTTCTGGAACACATTTGGGTTCAACCGATTATAAGTAGATACAAAAGCAATTACTTTTTCCTCATTGGTTTGTTTAATCGTTCCTGACAAAAGATCTTCTTTATTAAGCTGTAAAGCTTTATTTATTCCGTCTCCAACAAGAGAATTTGGATATTCCCGTAATAGTAAAAACATCCTAAGTTCATTCAGTCTTTGATTGCGGGTGTCTTGGTTTGAAACTATTGTACATACAGGTTATATAGAAGCCTTCTTTTGGTGTGGCTCGGATGACAAGATTTTTAAGTTTAAATATTGTTTCGTATCTGTAGGTTTGTAGAAGATATCTGTGTCCAATTTCCGCCCCCGAATTGATATCCATTTTGTCTAAGAAAGCTGTTTTAGTTTCATCTGCCTCCACAGTAGAAACAAGATTTTCGTCCATGCTTTGTAATAGTTTGTAAAATGTATTTAGTTTCTCCTCAGAAAATGGCCAAATTATGAAGCAGTCGTCTAGAAATCTTTTCCAATTTTCCATAAAATAATAGGCAACATCCTCTCCAAGAATTTGACTGATTTTATGCTTGAACTTTTCCTCCAGATATCCTAAGACAAGCGTCGCATAAGTCGGCGCCATTTTGGTTCCCATGGCTGTTCCTTTAATCTGTTTATAGTACATATCGTCAAAAAAGAAAATATTGTTTTGTAAGCTGAATTCAACGCTTTCCAAAATGAATGATTTTGAAATTCTCTCACGTACGATTTAACCAATAATCCAACGCTTTAATTCCTAGGCTATGTGGGATATTTTAATACAAATTTTTTACATCAAAAGTTACAAGTTTGCTTGTTTCATTAACGTTTTGTGGTAAAGAGGAAAGGAAATGCATGGTGTCACGAGTAAAACTTTTAACATTTGATGAGATTGGTTTCAATAAAATATCAATGAAATTACTGAGTCTATGTGTAGCACACGCTGGGCCTGCAATTATAGGTCGGAGTTTCAAATCTCCCGGGTGTTCCATCTCAACATAGCTGCTTTTAGCACTTTCACAATGTCTTTTGATCTCCTTACTTTAATGAATTTTGGGTAAGCCATAGAAATTGCTCGATTTGTAGTCAAAATGTGTTATATAATTTAATTCCTTTGATGTCAGCTCTTCTGAGTACTCACTGGTTAGGTTCTTTAATTTCCGAAGTACACTGTCTGACTCTTTTTAACTGCACGGGACATAAGTACCTTTGTCCAGGAGTAAGTCCATTGCCATGTGTTTGTAGTTTGTTGAACCCCTTATCACTGTTGCTCCGCCTTTGTCAGTTTCTTTTATTATGATGTAGGAATCATTGGCCAAAGAGTTTAAATAATCTCTCTGTTTGCTGGTTATATTAGAGTGTTTCTTGCTTGCGTTGTGAATTATTGGATAACTGTATATTGACCCACAAAATTATCCAAATGTTTGTTTTGTCCCATTTTGGCGCACCAAAAACTTTTATTTCTAACTAGGGATTCCTCCCCATTTTCACACTCGAAAAAGTATTCCTCATTTCGGAGTTTTCTGCAGAATTCAGTTAAGTCTTCTTTCACTTCATTGCAGTTACTTGATTTTGAGGTAGGTGTAAATTTGAGTCCCTTATTCAATATTGTAATTTCAACATCCGTTAAAGGGCGCCTGGACAAGTTAAATATCTTTATGTTTACTGTCTTTGGTTTTTCATTTTCCTTCTTTTCTTCACATTCCAAGTGTTGAATGAAAAGGAAATTCAGTGTTGTAGTATCTGTGGCTTTGTGAGGGAAATACATCAGTTTTACCTTGATTTCGCGGCACTGGATTCTGATTTGTGTATTCCTCCTGGTGTGTTTTCTGCTGGTATGGAACTCCAGACTGGAAGTGAACATTTCTGTTATTTGTCATTATCCTTCCATTCTTGGTCTTGCTTCCGATAAATGTAACTGATCTGGATTTCGAATTTCGAAGTTTGGATTTTCCTTCATGTTTGTTTGATTTAGATTTCAGCCACGGATTATCAGCGTAGATTTTGGAAGAAAATTCTTGTTCGTACTACTTCAGCCATGAGAGGGTTTTTTCCCCATCTGTTATAAGAATTGATTTCTACTTTCTCACATTGTTGCTGCCATTGTTTGAATAATGTGTCGGCTGTTGTGCCCTGTGTAGTTTTGTTGATTTCTTCTTTCATCATTCTATCTATGTCAACAACTCTTTCCTGTTGGCCAGCCGATCTCATCTTCATTAGTTCTATCTCCGTTTGCATGTAGGCGAATGCTTGCATCTCTCTCTTTCTCCTTTGTTCTGCAGGTTCCACAGGAATCTCCTTTGTTTTGAATTTTTAGGTATGATTTTAGTATCATTGTCCAACCACTGTATGAGTATATCAGCATAATTGTTGTTCCGAAGGCCTTGCGAGAATAGTTTTCTTCTTTGCGTCAGTCGCCCATTCCATGCTTGTTGTATGGAATTCTAAATAGCTATTAGCGGTTCCTTGCACGATTGAGATGTACACGGAGTCTCCTTTTGCATCACAGATGTAACAGGTGAGGAATCGGTGATAACAATTGTCTCCAGTTTTCCGTTAATACTGGTTACTGTTTCACACAAAACATTTTTCAAGGTATCAAGGTTGCTATTCATGGTATTCAACAATTTACCTTCAGAGTGTTGTTTTTCAAGGAGTAGATCCGTAATTCCATCCAGTTTTTCTGTTTTGATATGTGAGTTAATAGTCCACACATGCTATTGACTCTCTCTCTCTCTCTCTCTCTCTCTCTCTCTCTCTCTCTCTCTCTCTCTCTCTCTCTCTCTCTCTGTAAATATATATATATATATATATATATATATATATATATTATGTATAATTGTACATAACACTTTCATTCAGAATGTTTTTTTTGCATATTATATGGCACTTATAGAAAAATACTTGATATTGTTGCTTGATTTGAACACACGCTGATTGCACCAGAGGCAGTCGACATATTTAGGGCTGCTTAAGCCACTGTTTTCTCTAACGCCCTTAATACAACAGGTTACTCAGATGGTAACATGAGTATAATGTTCACGAGAAATATTTCTTCGTTAGTAAATACGATTCCAATATAGTCTTAAGTGTTACCTTTCTACATAAGTGCATCATGATATGTCTGTGAACATTGTACACCTAATTGTAATACCCTTTGTTCATGCGTGTAGTACTTTAGCACAAATGACGCGATGTCAAATCATCTTCAAACTGAAATGAAGAAAGACGTTTTGTAACTATATGAAATATACATGTAACGTTGTTTTTATCTCCTTTTTTTGACACCTTTGGACAGGTACACATACAGATTGTACACGTGATATTTCGTGTACTCACAGAATTGAGTGTGAGTCAGTTTAGTTTTACGCCGCACTCAGCAATATTCCAGCTATATGGCGGCGGTCTGTAAATAATCAAGTGTGGACCAGACAAACCAGTGATCAACAGCATGAGCATTGATCTGTGCAATTGGGAACCGATGACATGTGTCAACCTAGTCAGCGAGCCTGACCACCCGATCCCGTTAGTCGCCTCTTACGACAAGCATGGGTTACTGAAGATCAATATTCTAACCCGGATCTTCACGGGTTCACAGAATTGAATATATATAAATACTATATATATATATATATATATATATATATATATGAGCGATGGGGTGGTAGCCTTATGGTCATATTTGTTTCGGACACTGATGACCCAAAGTGGACCCCACCCCCAAAGGACTGTTGCTGGAGAACTTCCATCACACTGAGACGGACGGCATGGATTTAAGTATGAAACAGTTGAGGCGATATCACTGACCTACTTAATCACAACAAGAAGGTTTTGATAATATAAATATAAACAACAATAAAGGATGCGACCTGTTTGTGGCGTCCTTTCTGGCAATCCTTTCTTCTTTAAAGTATTTCAGTAAAAGAGGCTTCAGAGGAAATGTCCAAGAAACTCAACTCCCGTTCGAAGTGACAGAAGTTGTCCTTTAGGAGAAAAAGTTCGACTGCCTCGCCCTTGTCCCCTCCTCCACCGTCAAAGCGAATGGATGGTTGGCAATTTGCCGTCATTACTATGCCAAATGGCGAAATGTCTGTCCACGGTTTTTTCAAAGCTGAAACTTGTTATGCTCCCAAACCATTCCGTATAACATGCTGACAAAATGCAGTGACCTTCCCATCCATCCATCAATGTTGTTGAATGCAACAACTTTCGCAGTAAAGCTTGGTTTCCAAGGCAACATAATGAATGAAATCTTAGAAAGGTCACAAGTCGAATAAAAAATTATTGCTGCATCAAAAACATATTGTGCAAGATGTTAAACGTTTGATGTAAGATATGCACATATCATTTGTGCATCTCTCGGTATTTCGGAATATTTTCGATATCTAATTGTTATACAAAGCTATAGAGGTCAACAGAGCACAATATTAACACTGAACCACCAAGTGTCGGCCCTACGTTGTTTCGCAATGTATATCTCCAAAGTTGCCAACACTTGACAATGCATCAGCTACATCACTCTGGTGATTTTTGGGTAGCTTAAGATTATCATGTTGACAAGTATCTTTTGACTTTGTCCAGCTTTCGGGAGGTTAATGGAGACAAGTGAGGTACTATGTTTAGTTAACACCAATGACCTTTTCTATTTGCATATTTATCCGAATATTACCCGTTTGCATTGTCTTACCGAGAAACCTACTCATCAGTAATACATCGAAATGAGCTGTACAGTAAAATGACACTTTCTAGATTGTCGACTGGAACTATGGTAAATCAAAGATGTTTCACATCGGTCTACACCATTCCTAGGGGCATGAGTCCAGTTGGCTGTAGCATCACCCACCACACCTTGATGAGCACAGCTATGTCCCTTAGCTAGTAATCATATCATAGTCGGATCTTTGGTTAACATACCGGATTTGCCCTATTGTACAACTTTGTTATTATACAAGGATCACGTTGAGTTGCCGTTTGTTTGAGTGACGTTAAAATCAATACAAATAACAAGATATGTGGACGGCATTTTTGAAGTTCTAAGTAACTTTAAAGTCAGTATATTATATGTCAGCTTCTCTGTTCTGTTATGCTAGGACGTTTAAATCTTAAAAACCGGTAATTCACACCATGCCATGCAGCAACCTTTTTATGTTATTTACGAACTACTGTTTCCTTCTCTGCTGAATATTTAACATCGATATCATTTCGATCACATCCACCCACACATTACATCACAAAGGGTATCAATAGTATTGACGTAGATGTCTGCATTAACCCATTGAGTGTCATCACCACAGACTGTCCCACTGATGTGATCCACAACCAAGTACAAGACCTATGAACAAATAGAGATCTTTAAAATGTGATAAAACCCGACATGTATCATATTCAAGCCTACGGCGGACGTCTTCACATACACATCTGAACACAGAAAATTCATAAATCCTTGCCTCGCTACCTTTTCACATCTATTTCTGATGTCTCAGTCAGCATGACACATTTCGTTTATATAATGAAACAACTCAATAAACCCAATCGCTACGTCTTCGGAGATAACGTAAAGTTCGTGGTCTTAAAAACACATTCAGAGCAGCAATTGCAAAAACACTCAAGTGTATGTATTGAAGCGGTCTCTGTACATGCATGATGAAGTTTGGGTTCAAGTGGTTCACTGACTCTTTTTAGAAGCAGTTGAGAATTAGTAGAAGCATTATGCTTCGGTGAAGAAAGCGTGTTGTTTTACCTGCACACTGTCAAGAATATTGATTCACTTGAATCAGTTCAGGTTTGTTCCTGTAAGAAGATAATATTATATATACACTGTCTGTGACTCCACACAAGATGTTCAAGTGGACGGTACAACTGAGTCTGAAACAGCGGGTATGACTATTTTCAACCCTCTCACTTTTTTTACAATGACGAAAAGACAAAAACTATTTCATCAGCAAGATAAACAACTAACATTTCCTTCGGGGTTAAGATTATTCAGACAATACGTCTTTAATGTGGCAGTATCCCAACAATACCTACCTCATACACCATTACTTGTAAATGACTCTCATCGAGAGCACTTGCTGTGTTTATTGACTTCGGGATAATGGGTGTTTTCCTGCAGCTTAGACATCATGGCAGCGGTGATGACACTCATGGCAGCTGCAATGCTGAGATCAAACGCTCATATATTGAACAGACACGTACACAACGGGTTGGAAACACTGTTAAGCGTGAGAATGTTTCTCAGACCTCAGTTTAAATGTTAGGAATCTGTGACAGGATTTCACGGTTGGAGGACGTCTAGCGCCGTTGTATTGTATTTGTTTACGTGATATGCAATGTTAATAAGCATCTCGGCTTGGGCTACCTTGTCGGTGGTACTCTTATTGTGTACAAACACTGTACGTGGAGAATGTCATGACAGTCTAGTTTCATATGTTAGTTTAAACTCTAATCTAGGCAATCGGAATAAAATTTGTTGAAAAAAAAAAATCAATTCCTTTAGGATAAAGATTACCTTAGTAAGCATTTCCTACTCTGATATCCCTACTTTGTCGCCTGTGAAAAATAATGTTAATGTAGCATACTCTCTGGCTGAATCCCCAGACTTGTTACAGGTTTGTATCGCAAACATCTGACGGAAGTTAAAAGGCCGGATTCGCTTTCCAGATACACACATTGAAGCTCCTTAAGTAACAGTTGGTCAAGCCGATAGTAACACATGGCAGATTGCTGTCCTGACAATATTGGGTAGATTTATTGTAAACCACCCCCCATCCCAAAACCCCGTGTATTCTGATCGGATCACATCGTATATGAACTGACTAGTTCACTATCGTTGGTGCTAGCGTGTACCTATGTGTTGGGTAGAACATACGATTAGAAATTAACTTAGGTCGTTATTTCAAGTCATATGGACAATAAGAGCTTGACCTTTCACACTGTTCTTTGTACTCATGGAACGACTGTGAAAGCAAAGAGCTCGTGATGTCATTATAGTTTGTCATACAGTGTAGAACTGAATCTTGAAGGACATTGTTCTTTGCAGTAATAAACAAAGTTTCGGCACGTACACTCTCATACCTTATCTAAGGATTATTATAACCAGATATACAATCCATGTATAAAGCTGAGTAAAAGCTCCGATTCAGCCGATGTAGACTTCAAACACTGAATATCGTCGCTTGTACTAGACAGTGCGTGTTTAGTTAGTCATGGCAGAATGAATGTAAATAGAGCGTGTTTGTAGAGCTCCATTACAAATTCAGTTTAGCGTGGCCTCATCTTTTCAGATATTGATTTCGATTAAACGCAAAACACAAATCTATTGGATTTTTGTTAGCATCTGGGTCGAGGATTTAGAATAAATACTTCAAACGTGGTCTAGTTGCTAAAGGATTTGTCATATATATATTATTTTTTCATTTTCCGTCATTGTCCTGCGTTGACTCACCTTCTTATCAGAGCGAATACAGCTTCATTGTCCACATAAACAGTTTGAGTTTAAGGAAATCTTTATGGTAACCATGGTGTCAGGGCGCCATTACTACATGAACACCTCGCCCATAAGCCCATAAATGTTGAAAGCATGTATAGTATTCCCAGGAATTATTGAGTAAGTTGTTTCGGCAAATATCTAATACATGGATATAAACTACAGAAGTTTTTCGGAAATGAATATGTTGAGATATGATTCTCTTACAGTCTAAGTGTCTTTTCGGTACTTTTCAGACTTTTCAATGCACGACTGAATGCGCAAAGGTACACAAGCGATCAAAGTTTATAGGAAATCGTGTGATAGCTTAACCCAAAATTCGACCACTTTTTTCTTCATATCCTCAATATTTCTAATCCTTTTTGGTTTATTCTGGCCTTCATTGGTCCCCACACCTTCTCAATAGGGTTAAAATCTGGGTTGTAGTAGGGCCAGTCTAAAATTTGAACATTTAAGTCCGACAACCGCTGTTTTGTGTTGCCCGCAGTGTGTTTGTGCTGGAAAATCCAATTATCTTCATACAGTGTTTGGGCCGTTGGAGGGAGGTGATCCGGGAGATGGCAACATATCATTCCTTCGTCAAATTTCCGGTGAAATCAGTACAAAATACCCAAATACACAATATATTTGACCCTTCATTAATATACATTCTTAAAGAATTGTTAATGTGGACTGTATACTGAACAAAACCGTATGTAACAAAACAACAACTGACACGTTTGTAGATCACGAGATGTTACACGACTAATGCGCTACTGCGAAATACACCGTCCTTTAGCAAACTGGAAAAAAGTCAATCCCCACGTCACCTCATCTAGTAAGAAGGCGGGGACGGTAGTAGTTAAAACGTTCACTCATCACGCCGAAGATCCGGGTTCGATTCCCCGCATGGGTACAATGTGAGAAACCCGAGTGATACTGCTGTAATATTGCTAGAAGCGGTGTAAAACCTAACTCACACTCACTTACTATTAAGGAGGCGCTTCACATCACAATTTGTACTGGCACAAGACGAGTGAAGAGTCATAAAATCTGACTGATATTTTCTCTCTGAGGCTGGCACGTGAACGACCTGCCAGCGTGACAATAACATCGCAGTAATCTGCTGACAGAACTCCAAGCATTCATTGTGGATAACGTATGAATGTTATCACCTACATAGGGTATACATGTGTTGCTAGGCTGCTGCCGTTCAGAACCTGCAACATCCTTCCATTCAGAGGACTGAGTCTCTGATACATTTTGTTTGTAGTTCAAGTGTTACCGCAAGAGAGAAAAGCATATATGAATTAATGATTACACAATGCCATTTAGAAAGTGGTCAAACGTAACATTTGTTGTACTTGTACTTGTATGATTCTTGTACTGATGTTGGGTTGAGTCCGATCCGGGATTCGAACCCACACCCTCAGAGTCAGGCACCTAATCGCCAGCACACAAAGTCAGCCGCCTAACCCGCTCAGCCACCGCAAAAATGGAAGTCGGACAACTGGTAGTCTAGACTGCGGACATGCAGTACAAGCATCTGTACTTTACTAAGAAAGTGTAATCTCAAATATGACATATGTTACATTTGACCACTTTCTAAATGGTTCTGTGTAATCATAGCTTTCGGCCGTGGGAACCGTGCCAATTTACACTTATCAGACGGGTACACAAAGTCCGCAGTCTAGACTACCAGTTGTCCGACATCCATTGTTGTGGAAGGCGCGGCGGCTGAGGGGGTTAGGCGGCTGACTTTGTGTGGAGGCGATAAGGTGCCTGACTCTTAGGGTGTGGGTTCGAATCCAGGATGGAACTCAACCCAACATAAGTACAAGAATCTTTAATTTGTTGTATCCCTTTTACATGGACACATTTGGATACATGAGTATATTTACACGCGGAAGTATATTACACACGGAAGTATATTTACACACTCACGTATCCAAATGTGTCCATGTAAACGCAGTTACTCACGTGTGCAAATTTACTTTACGCAAAACCGTTTTGCATACCTATGTAAATATCAGAGAAATATATAATTGCTTAAAATGAGTTCTCAATTCTTATCCTGGCACAACTCAATCTCAAAGTTCAAATCTTTTTGTGGGGGTGGTAAGGTTGCGTGATTGGTATATGGTTTTAAAAAACCATGTCAACAGCGGGTAAGCAGCATCTACAATAAGGACAATGGGCATGGTGACTGCTTTGCCCTGGCTTGTTAGAGTCGTCTTCCATTCTAATAAGCAATTCCTTGTTTCACCTCGAGCATCATGTATCTGACCAGGCCAAACAACTGTGATATCTGTGAACAGGTATCTGTAGTCACATACACCTTGTAAAATAATGGAATACATCCCCTGTCACCATGGGCTTCAATCGGTGTCATGCCACTACAGTATTACATAGATAAAAGAGCCCTCTCCCTATCAGGAAATGTATGTAATTCAAAGTATAACTGTATTTTTAAGTAATGTTTCCAGTTCAGCTTGATCAATTTATGTGTACAGATAGTTTTACGTGTAGCGTATGTAGTAGAAAATCCCCGATATAAACTATGCTGTAACTTGTACATAAGTATAACCTAAACGATATATTTGCCAACTATGTCAAAAGTTGTCAATTTATTAATAAGAAATGCTGGTCCAAGGCCGTAAATGATGCTATTAAATCTCATCGAGACAATCTATTTTATGTTCATCTTAATTCAGGATTGGTCTGTCAAGATATGTCAGTATAAAAATCCAGGAATGAACACCATCTCTGATTGCTAACGGCAGAGAAGAATCACCAGTTAACTGATGTTGCAAGACTTGTTTTCTATGGATCAAGAGAATGTTACTGTAAAACACCAATGATATTGTAAAGCATGTGTTTATGTCATGTATGATCAATATGAATGACCGAAATATACTCTTTAACACCTTATGTGATATTCTGGATGTAGATACTTAGATTGAGATCTGGGATCAAGACTATGATGTTATTCTTACTCGGTAGATGTCCAATAGAATGTAGTATGGAACTAGAAAGAGATGTGTGGGCAAAAGTAATAATTAATGTAAGCCATTTTATAAGTAAATGGCGATACCTGCTAAAACATGTGTATATGTGAACATTCTTGACTATATCACTAATCCATCTTAATCATTTGACGTAAATATATTATCACTACATACTGTAATCTTCATACAATTGGAGGAAATAAAGAATATCTACCTATCTATCATACTTGGGCAGGAGATGATCCACCAAGGTGGTACACAATAGTGGCTTTGGATACTCCAAACAAATTACTGACTGTTCTGTAGTCTGTCGAAGTTGCTAGCCCGTATCGAGACGCTCCCTCGCTGGAGTTGAGTCTTTATGCAGAAAGGGGTGAAGTTCTTCACAGAAAAGGTCAAATGTAGCTTTAGACATTTAAAACTTTCAACCCAATTATTATCTTAAAATGTGATTTGTCAGTGTTTTGCCACCAATGACTTGGTCTCTCTTCTTTCCAAACATTTCTGTGTTTTGATAAAGCCAAAGTAAGTGCAGAGTTCAGAAGCATTGGAAAATCTTAATCTGTACATCATGTATGATACTTGCCTCAGATGTGAGAAACTCAAAATGAGAGAAAAACACATGACCATATCATAAAATACATATAGGTTCTAATTCTTCATGTAAACGCAAAATATACTTTTACTTGCGTATGCAAAGATACACCATATGCAAATATACACACGTGACTAAAAAGTGTCCATGTAAACGGGGTAAAATTTGAAGAAAGTGTAATCCCAATATAATATTGCTATGTGAAGTAAGTGTAATCCCAATATAATATTGCTATGTGAAGTAAGTGTAATCCCAATATAATATTGCTATGTGAAGTAAGTGTAATCCCAATATAATATTGCTATGTGAAGAAAGTGTAATCCCAATATAATATTGCTATGTGAAGTAAGTGTAATCCCAATATAATATTGCTATGTGAAGAAAGTGTAATCCCAATATAATATTGCTATGTGAAGAAAGTGTAATCCCAATATAATATTGCTATGTGAAGTAAGTGTAATCCCAATATAATATTGCTATGTGAAGAAAGTGTAATCCCAATATAATATTGCTATGTGAAGAAAGTGTAATCCCAATATAATATTGCTATGTGAAGTAAGAGTAATCCCAATATAATATTGTAAGTGTAATCCCAATATAATATTGCTATGTGAAGAAAGTTAAACTAAACTGACGTACAAAAGAAAGTGCACACCCGGTGCTTTTGGATTACTTTTCCAAAAATGTTTTGAAAAGAGGTTTTACAGTGATATATAAGTCACAGACTTTCCTAATATGTTGCCAAAACACCACAGATATCGTGCCCAATTGCGAAGTTGCAGTCACCAGGTGTGTACTTTCTTTTGCACGCCAGTTAGGTCCGTGTGTGGAGAGATGTATAAACCTCGGAGTAAATGAGATGCTAATGCGTAAAGGAAAAAAACCGTCGAAATCCCAGGCAAAACAAATAATCGGAATACACAAACTGTGTACAGATACCCCTCAATGTAACCATGGTGGATGTTCCGGGATTGTTTAACTCGACCATTTTGCGTGGCAATAAGTAATCGATTCGGGACAAGACAAACCCGTGATTGATATCATGAACAACGCGCCCATCCGTTTCGCTTTGGTGACTCTGAATAAACTAGCTACCATGCCTCATCTTCCGATACAGCGAGACTCCTCTGTGCGACTGACGATCTATTCTAACGTAATCTCCATGGAGCGTGTTCTTTCAAACATGGACTGAGCTGTATACAAATTGTCTGTCATTACCTAAGCGCGGTACAGACAGAGTGAGTGAGTGAGTCTTGTTCAACGATACAGGTAGAAAAAGTTAAAATCACGGTGTGAAAAATGAATAACTCAATCTGGACTAAACAAGTGACTGAACTCATGAGCAATGACCCACTAATCCAAACTAAGGAGACAACCCCAATTTAAGAGCCGGACATCCAATCCCCAGAAGTGTATGCGTGGACAAATGATTAGACTGGTGTAGCAAGAGGCTGCGGCATATCCCTATCTATTATGACAGAATACACCTGTCTCCCCACGGCAGCTAGATCGAACACTCACGGCTCCATTATCAACAACCGTTATCATCAACCACTTCACCTTACATTTACCTTACATAAACATGACGGATTGTCGACCCCGCATTGGTAGAAACAACATGTCGTAACTTAAAACACAGAGTTGGTGGCTTGTTTTGATTGACTGACATTTGATTGACCGATTGATCCACAGTTTCCCGTAACACAGATCTTCAAACAACGTGCGCTTGAACTCAATAGAAGCCCCACTCACTTGTACTAGAATCGATGTAACTATGTAGCATGATACATAACGTAGGACTTCATTTTTTGGGGCATTTTCCAATGTGTGCCAGTGCGTGACTGTAGACACATGGTAATGTTGACGCAGATACAGTCTCCATGGAGAATTGATTTTAATCATCATACGTTGCAAATATCATGCATAAGTTAGAATACATGCTAATTTCATGTACACGCTACATTAAACAACGGGTTTTGTACAGATATAGAAATATAGGGATCAATATATGCAGACCAATCAATATGACAAACAGTATCAAATCAACATGACAAACAAACTGTCAGTACATCACAAAGTCAAAGCACCAGTGTCCTGACATACAGGGGCGGTTGGGTAGCCTTGTGGTTTAAGCGTTCGCTCGTCACGCCGAAGACCCGGGTTCGATTCCTCACATGGGTACAATGTGTGAAGCCCATTTCTGGTGCCCCCGCCGTGATATTGCTAAAACTAAACTCACTCACACTCAATCCTGACATACACTTAGAATGCGTTACGTTCAGCTTAAACACGGTGGGTTGATACACCTGTCCGCCCTCAACGATGACTAATCGTGGGATGAAACCTGCATACATGGAATTACATTAACCCTCACCTGTATCATTTGGAACAAAGTTATAATTTAAGTGTTTGTTATTAGCGTATTTCAGTATTACTAATTCACTCAAAACTCGAATGCTTGGACATTGTCGCGTCCAGAAAATTCCAGGTTCTTCTGACAATTGGTAGAAGGGTTTGACATTAACATGTTTTCAAATGTATAATAGGCAAAGTACATCATAAATACGCAGATTATGTAGAGGGTATCTGTAGTTTCATTGAGTATGGTGCTTATTGGAATGTTAACTGATAACCACTAGTTCATGATCAGTTTAAATGTTTTCGGGTTTGTTCCGGAATCAAACATATAAGTCAAGTATACACTAGATCTTGTTTTATTTGAACTACATCAGTCCTGCATACAGTGAAGCCTCTTACCAAAAAACCTCGATAACAAATGTCGCTTCATCATCTCTTTAAAACATGACATTTCACATTATAATATTGACGTATCTATTCTGAATTATCATTAATACTGCTGAGGGGAGTGTTTCAACAGTATACTAATTCTTAATAATGCATGTGCATGTTGATCTGGCAGCAGATGCACGTCACGGAGAAAGCTTTTACAAGCTTTTGCCACGGGTTCCATTACATGACTGCGTTGATGGAGTTGGTTTCTAATTACTTTTCGTAATAATCCACTCCGATGTCCACCTACTACTGACGGTTCCAAATCGGGTGTTCAATAAATTCAAAGCTACATTTATGATCATGCGTGTTTGGCAATGTGACATCGGATGTGTACACAGGTACATTGTTACTGTCGAACAACATATCTTTACTGGGATTTCACGACATTTAGCTTCGATATTCCCAGGCGGATGCCAGTGCAGATTAGCATAAAATCGGCCTTTCGTGGTCTGAGGTTGTCCACCAACCGGATTCTTCATCAGCTGATGTAACAGATTCTGCCTTTGTCAGAGGAGACACGTTGTATGTTTCCACTTGTTTGACTGATGTTTATTTATGGCTGAGAGAGGTGGACCAAAGTCGTATCCGTGGTTACCAATATCTGATGACGTATTTGACTCCAATACAGTCTGTGGGCATACAGAACATTGCACTTAAATACGTGTTAACTGTTAAGTGTGGAAAAGAGAAAAGTAAATAGAACATATCGTATAATGTATCCTCTCGCCATTTGCGTTCTGCGTTATCTGATCACATACTTTTATATTTTGCGACCATTTTATAGAATTACATAGAATCATATTTATCACTTTGATTCAATCTATCTATGCAAACAAAGTCAAAGTCGAACTCAAACTCAAATATCGCGTGAATCGTGCCTATTCTCACGACAATCTCCTAATTAAACGTCCAAAGTCAACTGAGTTTATTCCATCCAATTCTTCCTGCAGGGCAGTGCCAAGTTCGTTGAGAGTGGTTGGTGTTTTTGACATTATGTCCCAGACGACGTCTTGCAGTAATATGACTTTCCCTCGGTATCATCTGACGACTTGTCAGGCCGCTTCTCTAACACCAGAAGCTCTGTGAAGCTCAACTCCAATTTGAGAGGCACTTTGACAACGGTTTCGTAACACAATGGTTCTGATGAAACGGCTTTGTGCGCCAGTTGTCGCCCTTGGTCGACCAACTTAACGTTAACATCATTTGTCTGTCGATAACGTGATTATAATCCGTGGAACGTTCAGAGCTCATGCCACAATAATCTGTCTTGTTCAAACTTCCAACATGCCAATTGCATGAGGCCGTTCTTGACGGTAAAGACCCGGCATTTAAAAACATAAACGTTCAATTGAATTTAATACACTATCAGAACAACCATCAGTCTGGTTTTCGTCACTGAAATGTACAGCGACACACGTTTCAATGTAAATTTCGAATTTACCCCAACCATGTTTGCCTACATATAAACTACGGCACTCACAGAAAAACATTGTAGTCAATAATGGACCTCACACAATGAAAGGGTTACTGCGTGCTCCTACAAGGAGATTAGCAGGGCAGTACATCCCTGTGCGTGATGATAATGAAGTGATCCTCATCACTACACCCAGGGAAACCATTATTGTGATTGTTTCAGTTTTAATTAGTGACGAGAGAACAGACTTGTCTTAGTCTGAGGCCAATATAATAGGTAATGAAAACGCATTACAAATACAAATTATATTATGGTGGAAATGGTTTTGTGGAGGAGTTTATGTTAGAGTTAAAGTTTATGGTATAATTAAATACTCTGCTCGGCTGTGTCATGATTCCTATTTTCTTAAAATGGAGTCACCCGTGAAGAGCCACCTCCTCGTGGTGGGTGCTGGGTAACGCTAAGAGCTCTTCAAATCCCCGTTGTGGACCCGGGGGCATAGTGGTCCACAGCACCCCATTGTTGGTCCTAGGCTTGCTTGCTTGCTTGCTCCCCTGTGTCGGTGGAGGAAGGGAGTCTGGAGGTTGAGGGCACTAGTTCCAGGAGCAGTGTTCCTTTGCCCAACACACCACTTCGCCCCTTACTTCACCTAGACGGGTGGTTTAACGGGCCCGATAATATGATGTTATGAACTTTGCCTAGAGTCTTATGCCCAGAAGGCGGTGTCTCATGGGCCAATCTGGTGGAATAATCAATCTTTTAGTTTTTCTGCTGGAGTATATCATCTGGGTATCCTTGGTGCTGCAAGTTGGAGACCCACTTGTTTTTAGCATTGTCCTTGTGATACTCCGTGGTGGGTGTAGAGCTCGGATGATAAAATCGAAAAAAATAACCATGGCTTATGAAACCCCCCATAAAAAAAAAAAAACGTCCGAAGCAGATCCTACTGATACTGACCTCAGACTGCCCAAACCTATCGATTACTGGCCACGTTTTCTAGTCATTGAGACTGAAGATTGAAATTAAACCCTTTTGCTGTGTCTAAGGGTATCCAAGGCATTGCTGGTGATGTGAAGAATATTCAAAGATTACGTTCTGGTGCACTGTTGATTGAGTGTGCCAAAAAGCAACACTAAAACGTTTGTCGGTATTCCGGTCAACATCACGGCCTACAAAACACTCAACACGAGTAAAGCAATCGTAAGGGACCGTGATCGATTACTCGCTGACATGTCGGATATTGTCTCTGAGATGAGAGATCAGGGTGTTATCTATGTGAAACGTTTTTCAAATCGTAAAGATAATGAAACCTTTAAAACCAACACTTATCTGTTTTCCTTTTCTTTACTTTCTGCTCATAGATCACTTAAGGCAGATTATTGTAATCTAAATGTTGACACATACATTCCGAATCCTCTCAGGTGCTTCAAATGCCAAAAGTTCGGCCATTGTGTAAATTCTTGCACATTGTCTGTTGTGTGTGCTCATTGTGGTGAAAAGACACACACAACAGAAGATTGTGACAGTACTGTCACCCATCTTATTCTAATCAATGTCCTGTTTGGAAACGGCAAATGGTAATTAATGGAATAAAGTTCACCCAAAACATCCGCTTTGCAGATGCAAAAAGACAAGTCCTAAGCTCAGAACAAACAGAAAGCTATTCTTTCATTGTCAGAAGAACGCCTGAAACTACATCTACTCAAACAGGAGAATCACTGCTAGATACATCTCAAATTCAAATTAGAGACCTCCCCTGATCATGAAACTTCTTCTCAGCCGTCAACAAGGTATCAACAAGGTATCACTACAACCAAAAGTAAATCTTCTGACCGTGACACATTTTCTCAGTCAACTCAAAGTTCTCAATCTACGTCAAACGTTCAACAAATCGTTAAAAACAAAAGCAAACCGAAGCCAGATTCTTCGAAGAAACAAAGTGGCAGAGCCCCAAAAGGGTCAGACGATAAAATTCAATTATTTAACAAATATGGATCCCTCGAAGACATGGACGTGTCCGAAAACGTCCATTCAAGGGCACACAGTTTGTCGCCCTCCAAATAGTTGCGGGGTAGATCCCCTATCAATCCAACTAAAAGATAGGTCTTTCAAGACATATCGTCCAGTGGACCTGTAATGGACTACGGACCAATTTTAATGAAATACAGCTAATAGTCCAGGATTTAACACCATCAGCATTCTGTCTCCAAGAGACATATCTGAAACAGACAGATCATATTTAACTTACGTCAGTTTAAAGCTTATCATAATTTTTCCCCTCTGGGTGATAGAGCCACTGGAGGTTCTAATATCCTTATACGACAGGATGTTATTCACAGCCCTGTTACGCTTAACACTAATCTCCAAGCTGGCCCAGTGCGACTTATTCTTGGTGTAGCATTTACATTATGCTCTCTACATATTCCGCCTTCATCGGCACTTCAGCAGACTGATCTTCAGTCACTCTATGATCAACTCCCGAAGCCTTGTGTTATCATGGGTGACCTAAACGGTCACAACCCGCTCTGGGGCAGTACTAATAATAATACTAAAGGTAAAATACTGGAAGATTTTATTTCCAGTAGTGACCTGTGTATATATAATGATGATTCAAGCACCTATCTGCATCCTGCAACTGGCACTTATTCATCTCTGGATTTGTCCCTTGCAGATTCTAACCTCCTGAATGAATTTGATTGGTCTGTTCATAATGACCTTTGTGGAAGTGACCACTTCCGAACTATCCTTTCAGAAATAACTCCATCTGATTCTCCATCGCAACTTTTCAAAGGCTAACTGGTCTTTATATCAAACTATTTGTACATCGAAACTGCGACCTGAATGTTTCAGTGATATAACTGATCCCCTTCAAACTTTTGCTGACGTTTTAAATGAAATAGCTGCTGTGTGTTTACCAAAGTCCTCTACGACTCCACATGTACGAAAACCATGGTTTAATACAGATTTAGACAAACCAGAAAAGCGAGGGGAAAGGCAGAGCATTATTTCCGCCATCATCCAACTGCCCATAACTTTGAAAAAAAATTAAATACTCAACGCTAAGGCGCGTCGTACCTTCAAACAAAACAAACGGAAATCTTGGAGAAATAATGTCTCAAATATTAATTCACGCACGCCAATGTCTTCAAAGGTTCAAAGTCTGCTGTTCACCATCTTAAAGATGGTAATAGTTTAATTACTAGCAAGTCTAAAATTGCAAATATAATTGGCGAAAAACTTGCCAAAAATTCATCATCGGCAAATTATGTCCCTGAGTTTCAGAGATATCAGAAACAACAGGAAAATAACAAAACTTAATTTCGAATCAAATAAAACGGTGAGGATTATAATGAAGTGTTTTCATTACATGAGCTACATACTGCTCTTCAGCAAGCTCATGCCACTGCAGCGGGTGATGATAATATACATTACCAGCTACTGAAACACTTAACTGAACCATGTCTGATGACACTTTTAGATATATTTGACCAAATATGGACGTCTGGAGAATTTCCTCCTTCATGGCGTAGTGTCATTGTAGTCCCAATACCAAAACCTGGCAGGGATCATACAGATCCGTCGAATTACAGACCGATATCTGTAACTAGCTGTGTCTGTAAAACCATGGAACGTATGGTGAATAATAGATTAATTTGGTGTCTCGAAATCAATAACCTTATAACATATATTCAATGTGGTTTCAGAAAAAATCGTAGTACCATTGACCATTTGGTACGTTTAGAATCCTTTGTTAAAAATGCTATAGTAAATAAACAACTTGCTGTATCAATTTTCTTTGATCTTGAGAAAGCTTATGATACGACCTGGAAGCATGGCATTTAGAAAGGATTTACATGATTTTGGTTTGAGAGGCCGTTTGCCTCTTTTTATATCACAGTTTTTAAAACACAGGCAATTTCAAGTCCGAGTGGGTTCAACACTGTCTGATCATTACAATCAGGATCAGGGTGTCCCTCAAAGCAGTATTTTGTCTGTCACACTCTTTAGCATCAAGATCAATAGTTTATCAATGGTTTTAAATGATTCAATTGATGGATCATTATTTGTGGATGATTTCAATATTTCTTGTCGTGGTAAAACTATGCATACTATTGAACGGCAACTGCAGTTATGTTTAAACAAAATAAATTAATGGTGTCTTGTCTATTTGTATACATTTTTGTAGAAAATATAAGCCTCATAAGGACCCATAACTATCTTTAAATTGCACTCCCATCAAAGTTGTAAAGGAGGCCAAATTCTTAGGCCTAATCTTCGATTCCCATTTAACATTCCTTCCACATATTAAAACCCTTAAAGCTAAATGCCTGAAGGCACTCGATTTGTTAAAGGTTGTCTCCAATTCAAAGTGGGGAGGGGCTCAAACTATCCTCTTTCACTTATACAGATCATTGGTGCGATCTAACCTTGATTGTGGCTCCACCGTATATGGTGGAGCCTGCAAAAGCAACCTAAAACTACTTGATTTTGTCCACCACCAAGGCCTATGGCTTTGTCTTGGGTCATTTAGAACTTGTCCTGTTGACAGTCTCTATGTTGAGGCTGATGAGCCATCCCTTCACCAACGTCGTATCAAATTAGCATTACAGTATATAGCAAAACTCTATTCTAACGAGTCGAATCCTGCATTTAACTGTGTATTGAATCCTCTTAGTGAGGATTTATACAACAAAAAGTCTTCCTTTGTTTCGCCTTAATTAAACCCTTCATTTCTGCTTTCGGCATTGAGCTGGAAAATATATCTCCTTCCCGTCTTCTTTCTTCTCCTCCTTGGCAACTGGTGGGGCCTGAAGTTGACCTTACTCTGACAAAGTTTAAGAAATCTGAAACTAATGAATTACAATATAAACAAGAATATAATCAATTAAAAAGTAAATATAATCCTTATTTACAGATGGGTCTAAGGATGGTGGCGCGGTGGCATATGCCACTGTCATTGGATCCAGAACAATATCTGCTCGACTACCAAATAACAGGTCTATTTTCACAGTAGAAGCTAACGCCATATTAACAGCATATCAATCTTTTCCGAATCTCTTTCGTGTCTTCAGGCTATTAAACATCTTTCTTGTAAACATCCACTTTTATTAGAAATTATTGTATTGTATAATAAGCTTGCTACTGGCCAATGCGACATCGTCTTGTGTTGGTTACCCAGCCACGTTGGCATTTCTGGGAATACAATGGCTGATCCTGCTGCCAAGGCAGCACTCAACAAATCTGTGACACCACTTCATATCCCATGCTCTGATTACAAAACTAGCATTAGAACTTACATCCATGATCTGATGCAAAAGAAGTGGGACAACCAGGTAGGTATCAATAAATTGCATGCAATAAAACCCTATATTGATTACACCTACTTGGGTTGTCAGTCCAGATTTGAAGAGGTTATCATGCGACGATGTCGTATTGGCCAGACAAGAAATACTCATGAATACCTATTGAAAGGTGAGGCTCCTCCGTTTTGCAACCCTTGTGATAAAACAATCACGGTCAAGTATGTCTTGCTTGACTGTGTTGAATATTCCATCACAAGGGATAACTATTTCAAATCACGAACTATGAAGGGTCTTTTTAATAATATAAGTTCTCATTTAATTATTGCATTTTTAAAAGAATTAGATTTGTTAAATGATTTGTAAATAGATAAATATTTTATTATTGGTAATTTAGATTAGCAAATGAGATTGTAGTGGCTGTACCCTCAAAGGGGGTTGAAGTATTGTAAAATTATTGTCCCCCTGAGAGGGTACGTAAGTCCACAAACATTCAAAGTCAATTTAAATCTATCCAACTTCTTTAATCGTAGAATATGTGTGTTGTTTTAATGTATGTCTTAATGTGCCTAAACTGCTAACGGCTGACGGGATGGTGTAAATCCAGCTAGGGTCCATGCAGGAAGCAAATGTACTGTAAGTCCCCATGGTCCCTAGTATGGTGATCTACCTTCAGTTGTTGGCAATCTATAGCCTGTTTTTTCATTGTCTTGTCATTTCTAGCTAACATGTTTTAGATTTCATAACTAGTTTTAACTGGATTTCTGTGATATACTAGTAGTTTTACTGTTCTTCGTCAACAGGTTTTAATTTCTAATTTTATTGATGTATGATATAATCATTAATTGTTCTCGTCACGATATGGCTGAAATATTGCCGATGTGACGATAAATATTAACTCACTCACTCGTAAAATGGAAGAGAGTTTAACAAACTAGCATAAAATGTTTTATGTTTCTTAAATGATGAGGTCTAACGTTGTTTTAATACATATATATGTTACAGTCTGACTGTGTTATCAGTCAATTCGTGAAATGACTGTTTTGGTCAGTCAGTTCATGAAGTGACTGAAATCTCTAGTCATTTCATGAAATGACTGAAATTTGGCCCTGTGAGTTACACTATCTGACTGAAATGGATATAGGCATATTGAATAATTGAATTTTTAATCTTGTTTTG
This sequence comes from Haliotis rubra, assembly GCF_003918875.1. Taxonomy (NCBI): domain Eukaryota; kingdom Metazoa; phylum Mollusca; class Gastropoda; order Lepetellida; family Haliotidae; genus Haliotis; species Haliotis rubra. The sequence continues at coordinate 248,979 of NW_025765013.1, read as the reverse complement.
AGTATTCTGATAGCTATGGAAACATCCTAATTAGCTTAATCGTACAATGAGTTCTCAGGGAGTGGACTCTGAAGCAACATATCTATCACGACATCCTTATCTGCAGGGCCAAATTTCAGCCATTTCATGAAATGACTAGAGATTTCAGTCATTTCATGAAGTGACTGACCAAAACAGTCATTTCACGAATTGACTGATAACACAGTCTGGCTGTAACATATATACTCTCAAAAAAGAGAAGCGCACAAGCGTTTTCAGCATCCCAAAATGTGTTTGTGAACGTTTGTCATACAAAATATAACTAATACATTAAAAGTGCATGCTGAAAACTTTTTGCACGCAACGCACCTGCAATGTGTCGAAAGCATGAGTGGAGACATCGACAATAAACGGCCAACCCAAATTCATCATTACATTACAAAATGTACGACGTGTATCGAGTTTCATCTTAATCGACTTATGTACACATAAATACGTTTAATACAATTTCTTACTTTTGGCCTGTGCGTTTCTTCTTTATATATATATATATATATTTATTATTTATTTATTTTTGAAGTTTAATGAACCTTAATAGCTACTTGATATATATCGGATAGTTGCCCCGCTCAACAGTAACATCCTTCCCATTGCAGTGTAACTATAAGGTAATGCTTTCACAATACACAAGAAGTTTCAATTGGTACATATGTTCTCATATAGTCATTTTTGTAATTGGTACTTCTCTGACAATAAAATCATATATAAGCATCAGTAATGTCATTACGTAGTCTTTGTTCACCCACGTGAGTAAAATCACAAAACAATGGCATGGTTATTGCTTTTATCCAACCAGACCAAATCATTTTATCAACATTTAACTCTTAATTAGTTTGTACCCAGTGTCTGTAGTAAATGTAAACTACATCACACATTATTGCCAATGAATCAGCATACTTCTAGGTTCAGTCAGTTGGCGACTATTTGGTGAGCTTAAGGTTCAAAGAAATGTCAGATTGTATCTCCTTGCTTCGGATGATCGGCTACTGGGCTGATGACTGTAGAAACCTTGCAATATGATTAGTATGAAGAAATACATATATCCGTTAGCTGTCAACACCGGTAACCATGAACACATGACTACATATCCGCCGCGGGATGGTGATGTCATTCACATGCGTGATCTGAAACATTTGCTGTTATTCATTTATGGCTGATGCACCTCGATAACCTCACTGAAGAGATTTCATCCTAAAAACTATTTATTAGTTCCTTGTTAGCCGGGATGTTCATAAAACCATCTCTTATAAGCCACACGGGTACAGTTTAAGTGTTTGTACTATTGCAGTGCTAAAGCCTGCTTGTCTGGCATTAGGAACACCTTGGCATGCGTCTTTGATACAAGTACATGCGGTTGTAACGTCAACTTGTACAGTTCATACATTTGTTCCTGAAATAATCAAAATGTTGTTTTCGGCTGTAATTGTCATTATCCGTTTTGTTCCTTTTGTGAGTACATGTACCTGGAATACATTCGTGAGGGATTCTGCTATTGTTGACAAGACAACAAATACCCCAGACCTTAGGATACAGAATGGAACAGACAGCCAAGGTGATTGTGCAATATTGTGTTTTCAGACAAATCTCTGCGTATCATTTTTCTACAACAGCGTGTCAAGAATATGCCGCCTTCGTTCTGACACAACCAGAGCAGAGGATGTGACATTACAGACTGACATTGGCTACCATTACTTCAGAGGTAAGCATTTTTCATCAATCACATCTGTATCGTAAATTCACATGCACAGTACAAAAAAAGCTGCTCGTGTAACTGATTCCGAATCCCTTTATTGACTCTAAACGACATAATCATAATACGGCAATATAATGTGTTATATTTAAGGAACAGAATTTTTTTTGGTAAAACAAAGGAAGAAAAAAACGACAAGGCTAGTCCATGTATAGAACTGGGTGAATAAGCCATTGTCATACTTTCTTGTTTCACCAATCAATATGATTGTCATTGTGACAGCTGCATATCCAACCGTCAATATCATTGTCATTGTTCCATATCCACCCGTGAATATATCATTGTCAGAGCTCCATATCCCACCCGTCAAAAATATCATTGTCATAGTTCCATATCCCCCAGTCAATATTGTCATTGTCACAGTGCCATGTCCAACCATCAAGACGGACAACCTCACATCTACCCATATCGAGACTTCCAATGTCGATGGTGTCGTGACCATGAACGTAACCTGCAGCACCGATTACAGCTTCATCGGTCAGAGCAATGTTCTACAATGTGACGGTGACGGACTGTGGCCCAAGATTGTTGGATCTTGCAGTCGTACTCACTGGCTTAATCCCAGTTCGGTATGTTGTTGGGTTTTGTGGTGTGTGTGTTTTATCATTATAACATGACAGCTTAGCCAAAACATGTATTGTTTGGGATTTTGAAATGTGTTTAATATATAACCATATAGTAAACACACAGTTTAATGAGGTAATCTCTCAAAAAGTCGAATCACCTTTTGAGGTGGAATGTTACGCATTGTACTACCCGTGAACATAGGTAGATTTCATCGGCGACTAACGGGATCAGATGATCATGCTAGCTAACATGATTGATGCGTGTCATCGTGTCCCAGTAGCATAGATCTATGCTCATGATACCAATCACTTGAATTTCTTGTCTAGATTATTTACAAACCGGCATGGTATAGTTAGAAAACAGCTGGTTAACAGATACCATTACTCTGGATTTTGGTATTGTAACACGTGTATTTCCTCATGTTCTCTGAGACGTGGGCAGAACATGCAATCTATGGCTTTAACTGGTACATCCGTCTACGTGAATTTCACACATCTACTGCGAAACTGAACTGTGATTTCATGGGAGTTGATATTTATAGTCACAGTATTTCCACACTGAGGACCTAGTCACCTCACTGAGGACCTAAGTCACCACACTGAGGACCTTAGTCACCACACTGAGTGCCTAAGTCACCATACTGAGGACCTAAGTCACCATACTGAGGACCTAAGTCACCTCACTGAGGACCTAAGTCACCACACTGAGGGCTTAAGTCACCTCACTGAGGACCTAAGTCACCACACTGAGGGTCTAAGTCACCACACTGAGGGCCTAAGTCACCTCACTGAGGGCTTAAGTCACCTCACTGAGGGCTTAAGTCACCACACTGAGGGCCTAAGTCACCACACTCAGGGCCTAAGTCACCACACTGAGGGCCTTAGTCACCACACTGATGACCTAAGTCACCTCACTGAGGGCCTAAGTCACCTCACTGAGAGCTTAAGAGAGCCCAAGTCACCACACTGAGGGCCTAAGTCACCACACTGGGGGCTAAAGTCACCACACTGAGGGCCTAAGTCACCTCACTGAGAGCTTAAGTCACCACACTGAGGACCTAAGTCACCTCACTGAGGGCCTAAGTCACCTCACTGAGAGCTTAAGTCACCACACTGAGGACCTAAGTCACCTCACTGAGGACCTAAGTCACCACGCTGAGGGCCTGTCACCTCACTGAGAGCTTAAGTCTCCACACTGAGGGCCTTAGTCACCTCACTGAGGACCTAAGTCACCACACTGAGTACCTAAGTCACCACACTGAGGGCCTAAGTCACCTCACTGAGGGCCTAAGTCACCACACTGAGGGCCTAAGTCACCTCACTGAGGGCTTAAGTCACCACACTGAGGGCCTAAGTCACCTCACTGAGAGCTTAAGTCACCACACTGAGGGCCCAAGTCACCACACTGAGGACCTAAGTCACCTCACCGAGGGCCTATCCACCTCACTGAGGGCTTAAGTCACCACACTGAGGGCCTAAGTCACCACTATGATGACCTAAGTCACCACACTGAGAGCCAAAGTCACCACACTGAGGACGTAAGTCACCACACTGAGGGCCTAAGTCACCACTATGATGACCTAAGTCACCTCACTGAGAGCTTAAGTCACCACACTGAGGACGTAAGTCACCACACTGAGGGCCTAAGTCACCACACTGATGACCTAAGTCACCACACTGAGAGCCTAAGTCACCACACTGATGACCTAAGTCACCTCACCGAGGGCCTAAGTCACCTCACTGAGGGCTTAAGTCACCACACTGAGGGCCTAAGTCACCACACTGATGACCTAAGTCACCTCACTGAGGGCTTAAGTCACCTCACCGAGGGCTAAGTCACCACACTGATGACCTAAGTCACCACACTGAGGACCTAAGTCACCTCACTGATGACCTAAGTCACCACACTGATGACCTAAGTCACCTCACTGATGACCTAAGTCACCACACTGATGACCTAAGTCACCACACTGATGACCTAAGTCACCTCACTGAGGGCTTAAGTCACCTCACCGAGGACTAAGTCACCACACTGAGTGCCTAAGTCACCACACTGAGAACCACCGGGACTTATGCATGGTACTACAGCTACTTGAACTTAACCCTAACTGGATTTACCCCATACCTCTGGCTATTGGCGGTTAGGAGTGAAGTCAGGCAGTTAAAACTAATAAGAATGCTACGATTAAAATTACGGATGAAAAATACTTTGAATGAAACTTACGCACCCTTCATAGAGTGGAGAGCAGTTTGACCTGAAAGGATCTATCATCACATGCAGCATGTTGGACTCCATGGTTCCACTGACAGCCAAACCATCAGTCCGGGGGATGCAAGCAGCTGCAGGATTATTCTAGAGTGAACCGTTTGCAAATTGGTTGCAACAAATAGATTTAACTTATATCGTCATACGATAAGAAACATGCGTCACAGTGCATCAATACATTTATGCACAGTACAGTGGGTCAAAATGGCCAACAGAGCAGTGTGGTAGCTCAGTGGTTAAAGCGTTTGCTCGTCACGCTTTCGAAGACCCGGGTTCAATTCCCCAGATGGGCACAATGTGTGAAGCCCATGTCTGCTGTCACCCGCAGTGATATTGCTGGAATATTGCTAAAAGCGGCGTAAAACGCCACTCACTCACTAAATGGCCAACATAACACTATTTCAGAATTTGTCAATGACGTGTTAGTGGTCCTCATTGACAAGTTGGCCTATCATCTAACAACGATCATAAAGATATATTAAATTCACTGAAAATGCGCATAGATTGGTGAAATCTGTAACTGTCAGTCTGAGAACGGAGCGAGTCGATAGTTTGGATGATTATTTCTACATATTCTACCAGGAAGACTCAAGTTAGGATATTCTATTGCCGGCATGCAGTCAACCATTACATGAAAAGCAAAGTGTCTTAACGATCAGAAAACCTTCCGTTTTGTTTCCATATTTGGGGATTTCCAGAGCTTTCCTTTGGAATATGGGCATAGTCTGTAGCTAAAGGTTCATAACAGTGTTGTGAAAAACGTATGTGTCTTTATCTGCTTATGAATTTTAGTTTTAGGATGCTGTGACCGGCACAATGGAAATGTGGCTTTTCAAGAGACGTTGGGATCATTAAATAACCAGTTGTTGTTTATGACACTTGTATGTTGACATTGTATTGAGTATCAAACTCCACTTAGACCCATCTTTAGCATTTTTAATGCCAAAAATATTGTTAATGCCACAATGTCTATTTGATCTGAATTTAAATCTTAGGAGATTTACTACGATTAAATGTATGATACATGGAGGTAGATTCATTGTTGTACGGTAAGTTATGCTTCTCTGTTATGTGTTGCTTCAGTTTCCACGCATTAATTGTTCTACATTCTAAGTGTAGAAATATACCAGTCCAAACATGTTTGATTGATACCGATAACAGTGTATGTAGTAACAATACTCAATGTTACAGTTTGCGGAACCCATCCCGGGCGCACTGCACGCGGGCGCCAACATCACCTTCACTGCGCGTCAACATGCCACGGGCGACATGTAAGTACAACAGAAACTATTCGATTATAAAGAAGTGTGTACCCGTGTGTGTAAGTATGTGTGTGCGTGCGTGTGTGCGTGTGTAATTTGTACCCCGCTCTAACAGTGAGGGCGGAAAGTGAAGACCTTCACAGTCGATTAAGACTTTGGTACCAACGAACCAGGATTCGAACCCACTATGTTTCTGGCATAGTCTTGACGCCGTGATATAACTGGGAAACCGTCCAAATCGGAATTTAACTCACCTTACTCACTCAGTTATCATGCCTGGGTTGGTTGGTGAGGAACTACCAGGGCGACTCGCGGCGTCGTTCATCCGTGTCACCGAGCTAAGCTGCTTTGATATAGGATATGGTGAAGTGGGCTGTTTTGATGTTAACATGGAACGAACAAGATTCCTCCGTGAATAGTTTACAAATGTTTACATGATTTCTATACATAAATGCAGAAGTTTAAAACAAATACGTTTTATAGGTAAAACCAACATTTATGTTTTGAACTGACTTAAAACTGACTTGGCGGAAACCCTGCACCTTATTTGCGGATGTGACGTAAAATGGTGACGTCAGATGCACACGTCATCTCCGCTATTTCGTAGCGTTACTCAGTTCACTTCAGGCCGGCTTTTACGCAACATATCGTATTTCTTTACAGGAATTTAAAACCACCTCCTCCCTAGCCTCCTCATCTCTTTCTCTGTATGTTTGTATGCTTCTTTGACACGGGCTTCCCCACCTGTGTGGCCTATTTGTTATATATTCATCTAATTATTACGGTAATTATATTTTCATTAACAGTTAATAAAAGTTGTCCGCCTTGTACGGGCCGATACAACAACAATCCATGTTGTTGTAATTTGCCACAAATGAACTTGACGTGTTGAAATAAACAATGCCATTTTAGAAAGTGGTCAAATGTAACACGTTATATTTGGGATTACACTTTCTCAGTAAAGTACAGATTCTAGTACTTTTTTGGGGGTTGAGTCCCATCCGGGATTCGAACCCACACCCTCAGAGTCAGGCACCTAATCGCCAGCACACAAAGTCAGACGCCCAGACCGCTCAGCCACCGCGATTAGGTGCCTGACTCTGAGGGTGTGGGTTCGAATCCCGGATGGGACTCAACCCCCAAAAAGTACTAGAATCTGTACTTTACTGAGAAAGTGTAATCCCAAATATAACATGTGTTGAACTTGACGTTCTTGGGTAATACTTGTTTTGAGTATAAAGGCATTTAATTTCAGATGGGCAATGAATCTACACAACGACTCGGGTGTCATTGCTCTCCACATGACGGTGGGCGTGTCTGACTCGGTGGGATTGGACACGTTCACTGACCGGTGGTCCAACTTTTACACAGACACAACAACACAGCCCTTCCCACCCTACCCCAGTGTCTTCACCTGTAGTGTACAGGTCACGGAGGCCAGGTATCAAGTCAGCAGATCGCACATTGATCTCGGTGTAAACTGTTCCAGTGATGTTGATTTATTGATCATGGTTCTGTTCGTGTTTTTTGTGATGTTGTTTTTTTGTTATTGTTTCTTCTTTAACCTTGGCCTTTAATAAAACAGAATACCGTTCTTGGCAAATGGAAATACAAAACGGTCGCCTCTCAGTAATATGAGATCACTCAACATAGATTGTTATCGTGCCTTGCTTCTTTAAATAACAGATGATTGCGAATAGGAATTGTTGGATGCCACTCACAGCGGCATGAAGGACATTCAGAAATCAATGTTACATGCATGTACTCTTGGTGAGTTATACGTCCTGTAGGAATCTAGCTGATCCAGTCGTGTAAGCTGTACACGCTGTACACGCCTTCATTAGACGTGCATGGAACGGGATTTGTTGAGATTTGTTTCTTGGTTTGTTAGCACTAGAACCACGCTAGTAGAGCTTCAACAGATCTATAAAGACCTACCGCCTGGTTGTAATTATCTGTCAATAGTTGGAGATACACCCATTTCATATACATTCAGCTGTATCACACAGCAAAACCCTAGCTGCCAGGACTCTTGTATGGGTCATTCGAATGGGGACATCGTTAGCACTGTCACTGTACTGAACGTGAGTTCGATCACTGTACATCAATATAGTATGTATGCATCTTAAAAGCATCATGGCAAACTGTAAAGGTTGAGCGGATAAGCTAAACATGTGGTCGGCCTGCATGCATGGCCGCAGTACATACGATCGCGTTGAGAGTTTCAAGTTTTCAAACATTAAAACTGACCCCACCGTGTTATAAAACAGATCTGTTTCCAAAACGTTCTTACTTCTACTGGCATAGTGCTCGTATTTTAACAATAAGTACTGGATTTTCTGATTTTTCTCTATGTTACAATACTGGATCTCTAACTATTACAGATCTCTGATCCCGACCTGGCAAGTGACAAGTTTTACTCTTCTGCTCATTGACTACAATACTTCTTACAGGTGCTGGTGAATGGCGTGTCTTTCATTACCTACAACCACGTGATACCGGAGCTGTGGACCATCACCACGTTATCATTCTCGGGCTCAATACAGCTCTTGGAGGTTGATATGCAGCTGTAATCAATAGAGATCATGGAGGTTGATATGCAGCTGTAATCAATAGAGATCAAGGAGGTTGATATGCAAGTGTAATCAATAGAGATCATGAAGGTTGATATGCAGCTGTAATCAATAGAGATCATGGAAGTTGATATGCAACTGTAATCAATAGACATCTTGAAGGTTGATATGCAACTATAATCAATACTCATCATGGAAGTTGATATGCAACTGTAATGAATAGACATCTTGGAGGTTGATATGCAACTATAATCAATAAACATCATGAAGGTTGATATGCAACTGCAATCAATAAACATCATGGAGGTTGATATGCAACTGTAATCAATAGAGATCAATGGAGCTTGATATGCAGCTGTAATCAATAGAGATCATGAAGGTTGATATACAGCTGTAATCAATAAACATCATGGAGGTTGATATGCAACTGTAATCAATAGAGATCATGGAGGTTGATATGCAACTGTATTCAATAGAGATCATGGAAGTTGATATGCAACTGTAATTAATAGAGATCATGAAGGTTGATATGCAACTGTAATTAATAGACATCATGGAGGTTGATATGCAACTGTAATTAATAGACATCTTGGAGGTTGATATGCAACTGTTATCAATAAACATCATGGAGGTTGATATGCAACTGTAATGAATAGACATCTTGAAGGTTGATATGCAACTATAATCAATAATCATCATGGAAGTTGATATGCAACTGTAATGAATAGACATCTTGGAGGTTGATATGCAACTATAATCAATAAACATCATGAAGGTTGATATGCAACTGCAATCAATAAACATCATGGAGGTTGATATGCAACTGTAATCAATAGAGATCAATGGAGCTTGATATGCAGCTGTAATCAATAGAGATCATGAAGGTTGATATACAGCTGTAATCAATAAACATCATGGAGGTTGATATGCAACTGTAATCAATAGAGATCATGGAGGTTGATATGCAGCTGTAATCAATAGAGATCATGAAGGTTGATATGCAACTGTATTCAATAGAGATCGTGGAAGTTGATATGCAACTGTAATTAATAGAGATCATGAAGGTTGATATGCAACTGTAATTAATAGACATCATGGAGGTTGATATGCAACTGTAATTAATAGACATCTTGGAGGTTGATATGCAACTGTTATCAATAAACATCATGGAGGTTGATATGCAACTGTAATGAATAGACATCTTGAAGGTTGATATGCAACTATAATCAATAAACATCATGGAGGTTGATATGCAACTGTAATCAATAGAGATCATGGAGGTTGATATGCAAGTGTAATCAATAGACATCTTGGAGGTTGATATGCAACTGTTATCAATAGACATCTTGGATGTTGATATGCAACTGTAATGAATAGACATCTTGAAGGTTGATATGCAACTGTAATGAATAGAGATCATGAAGGTTGATATGCAACTGTAATCAATAGAGATCATGGAGGTTGATATGCAGCTGTAATCAATAGACATCATGGAGGTTGATATGCAACTGCAATCAATAGACATCTTGGAGGTTGATATGCAACTGTAATCAATAGACATCACTGAGGCTGCTATGCAACTGTTATCAATAGAGCTGTTGGAGGTTGATATGCAAATGTAATCAATAGACCTATTTGAGGTTGATATGCAACTGTAATCAATAGAGATCAGATGAGGTCATTCCAATAAAGACATATATACCGTCTTTTCTCCACTGCCACGGAGGGCATAAAGTACAAACTATTCAGTGAGTCCTGTCCATGTATGGTCCTAGTATGGTGATCTACCTTCAGATGTTGGCGATCTATAGCCCTGATCGACCTTCAGTTGTTGGCGATCTATAGCCCATTTTTATACTGTTTTGTCCTAATTTGAAATCCAGTTTTAGAGAGAGTTGCCAGTTTTCTTCCTGGATACTGTGATATTCTAGTTGATCTTACTGTCCTTCGTCGGCAGATTTTTATAATTTATATGTCTTTATGGTGAATTCACAACTTGTTTGTAGTCACGATATGGCTGAAATATTGCCGATGTGACTTAAAATCTTAACTCACTCTCTCACTCAGTGAGTCCTGAAGCTAGGACGACCAAGCATACTAGAGACACATGTAGATCCTTCTTCTATGATGCTATAAGGACGACAAGTGAGGATATATAACATCCATCTGTGCAGGAAAGTTGTATGTTGCCCAGTTCATTATCTTCACATCACTCTGATCACAGTAACATAATCCTGCACGGACAAAAGACTGACGCGTGCCTCAACGACACTTCACTGACTTGGTTCAGTGTTAACTGTAGTTTCTGTTTGGCACGGTTTTGTATTTACTTGCTACATAACCTTGTCAATATTTGATGCAACCCTGGAAATGGGGATGGACATTGTTTTTCCCAGTAATACACCTTTCATTCTTGGTGGATGAGAAAGCGGTCACACACTTCAGGTATTGTCGTCAGAAGAGATCGATACAGATGCTTTTCGTTAGTGTGAGAGTGTTTGTGTCACTGTGTTACAATAACGATATTTGTCTGTGAACTATGAGTTGTCATTACATTTGTTAGACTGAAGTTTGAATGGTGTTTATGAGTCCTGAAAAGCAATCAGTTCCAACTGGGATGTTTTCTTTGAAACATAGTTTGTGTTTTCCTTACATAGACGTCCGTTATAGACCGCCTTAGATTTATCCATATATTCTCCTCAGAAAAAGTAAGGTTTCGTGTATTATAAATGATAATACCAAGTATTTGAACAAAGATGAGTGTTAAAGCAAACATCCTATGCATGACCGATCCAGGACGGGTTGTGAAGGACTGTCTACACGTGTCGTGATATCGGGTTGTGAAGTACTGTCCACACGTGTCGTAAGATCTCCTCGGGTTGTGAAGGACTGTCTATACGTGTCCTAAGATCTCCTCGGGTTGTGAAGTACTGTCTACACGTGTCGTGAGATTTCCTCGGGTTGTGAAGTACTGTCTACACGTGTCGTGAGATCTCCTTGGGTTGTGAAGTACTGTCTATACGTGTCCTGAGATCTCCTCGGGTTGTGAAGTACTGTCTACACGTGTCGTGAGATCTCCTCGGGTTGTGAAGTACTGTCTACACGTGTCGTGAGATCTCCTCGGGTTGTGAAGTACTGTCTACACGTGTCGTGAGATCTCCTCGGGTTGTGAAGTTCTGTATCTACGCGTGGTGAGATCTGATCAGGTTGAGGAGTACTGCCTATGCGTGTTGAGAGATCGCCTGGATTGTTTACGGTGGTTACACGTGTAATGAAATCGAACTGTCCGAGTTAAACATCGGCATTACATTTGCATTACTATCATATGATCGGTAAAAGTGGAACTTCACCCTCGATGACATTCAATACATCGCGGCAGCCAGCAAGTGAAAGTGGTTTTTGATACACAGATCAATATTATCAGCATCAAATATCAAAAGAGGACAAACTACAGATTTTGTATTGATTATATTAGCCATTCCACGTATATGATACTAATTGGCAAAAATATCGCATATTGCGCAGTGCGTGGTGCTAATGATAAAGTGAAGGTTGTTTACTTGAACTTGATACTCTAGTGCAGTCCATAGATTAGAGGAAATATATCGATGTATTTATTAAAGTCAGCAATGTACTCTGTGTGATCGAAATTCCAGGTGAAGTTATTGATTATCCTTAAAGATTGTGATTGTGGAATAACAACAGACATGTTAAAAGACAGATGACGTCTTAACGACCCGTCTGGGATTCATGCCAAAAGTAGGGGAAGTGGTCCTACGTCATTAGATTGAAAGGCTCAATGCACATCACTGCATTCAACTGGAGGAGAAGTCAAAACACTCTTCAAAAGAAAATATGCATTAGTGAACTTTGAACAATTTTACTGTGCTCAATAATATGTATATTTTATTTATGTCTGTGCCTTTGTTTGATACAAGGATCATTAGTAGTATATAGAATGGGGATTCTGTGACAAGCCAACTAAGAGCGCCTTTATATGCTAATTCCGCTTCCAGCCCCCAGTATAAGTTAACGATTTCAAGAGACATCATTCGATGCACAGTCCAGACATGTGCCTTAGAAACTCCCCCAGGGTGGTTCTATTACAGGCCAACTAAGAGCGCCATTATATACCAATTAACGATTTCGTTGCTCAATGTACAGCCACCTGGTGGGCCTCAGAAACGAGCAGAGACATCATTCGATGTACAGCCCATGCACCTTAATGATTTCGAGAGACACCATTCAATGTACAGCCCAGACTTGCACCTCAACGATTTCGAGAGACATCATTCGATGTACAGCCCATGCACCTCAACGATTTCGAGAGACATCATTCGATGTACAGACATGCACCTCAATGATTTCGAGTGACATCATTCGATGTACAGCCCAGACATGCACCTTGTGGTTCTGGTACAGGCCAACTAAGAGCGTCATTATATACCAATTTCATCACTCAATGTACAGCCACCTCAGAAACTCCCACCCAGTGGTTTATAAGCGTGTTCTCGTACGCGTAAGTCGTGACGCCGTCGGCAGCGATCCACCGTTTAATGTCCATGGGCGACAGCGACGTCTTGTTGAGGGTGATGCCGTAGATGTTGTGTTTGTCGCTTCTCAACGCATTCATTCGGTGTTTGAACGTCTTATTCTTGAACAGAGCTTGTTTGAAGAGGGCGTGTTTGATGTGTTGTTTCACCACGTATTTCTTGACCCCCCTTTGTCTTTCGGATCTCACCCTTGTCAGCTTTCAAGATGGAGTACATCTTAGGCCTCAAGCCGACGTATTCAGCGATGGGTGTGCCCGCGCATTCGTCCTTCATCTTGCCGAGGACCTTTTTGTTGATCGTGCTGTGTAGGGCATGGTCCTTGGGGTAATCGCTGGTGTCGTACAGGTGTATGTGTTTTGCCATGTCCTCGTACACGTCCTCGGTGCGTATATCCAGCAACAAGGAATCCGTGTCCGTGTACAGCAGCCCGCATCGATCACCGTATTGCTTTTTGAGCCGGTTGTAGTAGAAATCATACATGAGATGTTTGGATAGGTCGAGAATGCTCATCCCCACGTAGACGGGTCGGTTGAGCTTGATGTGACTTTTGTTCATGTGCAGCGACGCCAAGTCGTTATTGAATAGCTTGCTTCGGTTGAAGGCCAGGCTAGCGATCAGTTTCCTGAGTTTTTTCCTCCACGAGTTTGACCGTCACCCGTTTTCTCAGGTTCTCCATCGTCTTACCAAACACCAAGTTGTTCATGAGCTTATACAAGTTCTTCTCGAAGTCACTGGTGGCCAGCTTTCGCAGGTCCGTGTTCATTCTGATGTAGGGCTCCATCCAAGGACTTTGGGCAAACTTCAGCACCCTATGAATTTTGGTTAGCTTCATACCCAACGATAGGTACAGCTGCAGGTTGCAATAGTGCACGACGTACTTGGTCTTATTCATCAAGTTCGGGACGAGTTTGTCCACCCGAGCCAGGGTGTTCTCACCCAACAAATCCCGCTGATAGTCGGACATCCAGTCTCGGCAGACCATCAACCATTCGGGGGCCAGCGGGTAGCTGTTGAGGGTAGCGTGTAATGCCTCGGGATACTCCAGATCCACTTCGAGGATGTAACCCTTCCCCGAATCCGGCGCAATGCTCGTGATATCGATCTCATCGTCCAACCACTCAAACCCACCTGTAGGCAGACACTGACTCATAGAGGAGATGATTGGTGGGCTTACTAGAGTCGTAGCCTTCCACGTACTTATTGTTGGCTCTTGCGTACCGTTTGGCAGCCATGGAGATCCCGCCTCGCAATCCTTTCTCGATGAACAGGTGCATGTCGTAATCCGTGAGCAATTCCAGTTTAACTCCGGTTTTCTTCAAGAGCGCATCCCACGAGAGACCGGGGCTGGTGTAGTACCATGCAGGGTCGAGTTGATACTGTTTCAAACACGTCCTCCTAAACGTCTCGAACACATCGGCTAGCAAGAGCACATCCGTTCTCAAGTACAGGTCGTGGTAGTCACCCAGATTCTTACATCCCAGTTTCTCCCACATGTTCTGCGCGTGGTCGTAATCGTCTTGGGAGATATGGGATTCAGTCAGGCTGCTGTAAAATCGACCGATGGGAGGTAATCGGGTCTCGTCGAACTTAGACCAATCATCCATGTACTCGTATGGGTACACACCCTTCCTCATCAACAGGGGCTGAGTCTCGACATCGGTGTATCGATCAGTGATGGGGAAAGTGTCATTGGCTTTGACCAAACTATCGAGTGATGACAGGAGGAACTGAGCACTGTCAATGAATCTCAGACCGTTGAGCGAGAACGAGATGTATTTTTCCATGTTGTTGGGGATGCACTTGATATCACCACCGACCTTCGAGATGGCCTGCATGATCAGGTGGGCATCGTACCCTCTCAGATTGTGGAAGACCACGGGATGTTGATTGTTTTAGGGTTGATTCTAAGCTGAGGTTGCACGCTATGGGCGGCACCTCGCACCGCCGGTGATGTGGCAGTGATCTCTCACGACATCCCCGCTCAGCGGTCCCTGGCATACATGGCAATTCTCAGCATGCTTGTGAGCTTAATTTGGTCCTTCGGCATCATGCGCGATGGAGCGGGCGTGTACAGCCTTTTCCTATCGATTTTCTTCCTGCTGCAAACACATCAGGAATCGCTCAGTCGCCAGCTTAGGACCTCGGTAGATGACTGGAGCGCTCGCTTGTCCATCGTGATCGATCTACCACGCACTTCAACCCGCAGGCTTGGTGTTCTTGGGTCTTGCACGTAAAAATTTGCTCAGTGTTGGGCACGTTGTGGTCGACCCATTTGATGAGGGCTTCGAAGTCTGTGTAGATCATGTAAGGCACAGGCATCTGATGTTTGTGGTTGGTGAATTTCAAGATGTTGTCGCCTTCCTTAGGCATGTCAATTCGATCGCCGCCTCCTACACCTAGGCAATCCCCTGGTGCGCTTGCAGCAGGTCGGCTTATGCGGAAGCCGCAGAGACATCATTCGCAGAAGTGTTTCTTTCTGTGCATCGATTGATCGCAACAGCCGGCTCAGATTTTTATCGCCGCAGTGATACTGGCCGCCTTTTCGATGAGGAATATATTGGTTCTAATGCGACGGTTTTATCATCCACAGGGCTTATCCTATGCACGATGGTTTTTGTCGCCTTCGTACCAAACACGCTGACGGCCACCTTGTTTTGCTTTTCGAATTGCTTCAGTAGGAGATGGGTGTTACGCGTTCTACACCCGTGAAGTCGAACCCAGATTCTTCGATCGATTGATAGCTGGAACGCCTGCCCGGATTACCCGTTGGTTCATGCGTAGCAGCTATGACCGCCACCACCGCACAGTAATCATTAACATCGTCGCCTTGGGTTTTGGGGTTAACGAGGGCCTTTTTGGCCCTGAATTGCTTGGGCACCGGTATGTGCGACCCACCTCTGAGCGGCATGTAGTTCGCTATGTCGAGATAAATGGTGTTGATTTTGTCTACCACCCATCCAGAGCCCATGTGGGTATATCTCTCTAACAACTCTTGTATTTTCTGCAACGACGCGTCGATGGAGGATTCAATCAATTCTGGTTGGGTTAGGGCTTCCTGTTTGCCTCTGAAATAAGGTACAACGGACTCAGTACTGCCGTCCGTATTCTGTTTTTGGATCTCCATTTTCATCTTTAGTTGGTACTTGATGCTTTTCAAGTCGCCTAGTTCTTCACGGAGTTTACTAGCGATGGGGGGTTTGACTGTATCGGTATCGATATTGGAATCAACCGTCATTTTCAAGCCCCGGAGATACTTACCCACTGCGTGCGCGCTCCGTCAGCACAAATCTCAACTCGACTGGCCTGGTGTCTTCAAGCAAGGTGATCGGCTCGGCTCTTCTCATGTGGGAATAACCCTTCAATCCCCGTTCTTTAGCTCTGAGTTTGAGGTCTCACAGGGTAGGGGGCTTGGTATATTTCATATCGAGCAAGGTGAGCAGTTGCGGTTTCCTCATGCGGGAATAACCCCTCAGTCCACGACTTTTGGCGAGAGCTTTGAGTTCGCTGATGGTAGTCATGGTGTAAACCTTATGCGGAGCCAAATGTTTAATAGGGTGTTTTCAAAGTGCAGATAATCCTGTCAGCCTTCAAAAAATGAAGTGCCCATTAAACTTTCATCCTGAGCAGCCGGTTACGTTCGTTGAGGTAGTCTTTCTTCTTATCGTAAATAAGTTGGTTTCGGACTACGTCCCTCCCGTGGGCTTTGCACAACCCATAATATCCTTTGACCCCTATACCGCATACTTTGCACACGTAATTGACATGACCATTTCTCGCACAGTTGGCATGCGAGTGGCAATATTCAGCCATACAGCGTTTGCCGCAGGTTGTGGGCTTGCCGAACGATACCCATTTGCATTAATAAGTTCCCACGGGCCACATGGTGTATACCTTATGCGAAGTCAAATGTCTAAATGAATGTGACTACATGTGGAAGGGGTCCCGGGGATTGGGTGTTTCTGCCTTCTTGTCGGCCGGTGTGTGAAAGGGGGAAACTGGTTTGCTATGCTTCCAGGTCTTGTGGATGACCTTCCAGAGTAATACGGCAGCTATCGAAACATAGGTTAACCTTTGGGCTGATTCTACCATCTGCCGCATCTTCTGGATACCCAGACGGGTGTCTTCTTGTTCCTCTTCTATTTCCTCCAGGACTTCATCATTGTCATCATCGTCCTTGTCCAACCTCGACAGGATGTCGACCAACAAATTCGTGGTAGTCGACGATGTATTCGCCGTTTGCTCCACACGAGTCTCGAGACTCCCCAGGCGATCGAAGAAGTCCTGGATGGTTGGTAACGTACTACCAGCTATTGCTACTTTCGATCTATCCCGAGTCACCTTTTGTGCTTCGTCGACCGGCAACGATACTTCTTCTTCGACTGGTGGTATGGTTTCCTCGATCGGATCTCGCCATATGTCGTAGAGTCTTGTGGACCCAATACCGAAGCGCTTTTTGACCTCACTTGCTGGGAGCACCCCCCGAAGGGAGCGTATTTCTTGGATCTTATCCGAAGGCAAATCTCTTTTTGGTGGCATGGTTGTTTTTCCTGGGCATATATATACCCATACTTCCCATATACCTATATGGGAATCCCAATCCTCTCCCAGGAATCCCAATCATCTCCCAGGAATCCCAATCCTCCCCAGGAATCCAAATCCTCCCCAGGAATCCAAATCCTTTCCCAGGAAACTCCTAGCAATGCTTAGCAATGCTTAGCAAATGCTTAGCAAATGCTTAGCAACAAGACGTCGCTGTCGCCCATGGACACCAAACGGTGGATCGCTGCCGACGGCGTCACGACTTACGCGTACGGGCACACGCTTATAAACCACTGGGTGGGGAGTTTCTGAGGTGGCTGTACATTGTGTGATGAAATTGGTATATAATGACGCTCTTAGTTGGCCTGTACCAGAACCACAAGGTGCATGTCTAGGCTGTACATCGAATGATGTCTCTCGAAATCATTGAGGTGCATGTCTGTACATCGAATGATGTCTCTCGAAATCGTTGAGGTGCATGGGCTGTACATCGAATGATGTCTCTCGAAATCGTTGAGATGCAAGTCTGGGCTGTACATTGAATGGTGTCTCTCGAAATCATTAAGGTGCATGGGCTGTACATCGAATGATGTCTCTGCTCGTTTCTGAGGCCCAACAGGTGGCTGTACATTGAGCGACGAAATCGTTAATTGGCATATAATGGCGCTTTTAGTTGGCCTGTAATAGAACCACCCTGGGGGGAGTTTCTAAGGCGCATGTCTGGACTGTGCATCGAATGATGTCTCTGCTTGAAATCGTTAATTTATACTGGGGGCTGGAAGCGGAATTGGCATATAAAGGCGCTCTTAGTTGGCCTATCACAGAATCCTCATTCTATATACTACTTCATGGCAGGGTAATAGTAATATACTGAGGGAAACAAATAAGGGAACAAAACTTCATTGCAGTGTTCCTTTCTTTATTCTCAGATTTTCCCCCAAAGCGCGTTTCAAAGCTTGTGAAGAAACTTGGAAAAGAATAATAGAACGCTTATACTTTCATGTGTTCCCTTATTTGTTTCCCCTGAGTATATGTCCTGTGGACATACTGACAATACTGATGGTCCTGTTGCAAGACATATACTATTCAAAAAAAGAAACGCATAACCCAGAAATCTTTTGCGAAAATGTTGTATTTTTCAAACATGTATAACTCGTCCACAAATAGACTGTACATCAGTTTAGAAGAAGGAAATGTCTATACGGGGACGGTCATTTGTTATATCTGTTTGGTAGTAAGGAGCTGCGAATCGTGATACCGTGCTCAGACTAACATGCAGACGCCTGACAACAGAAGATTGGTAATTTCCAGCGTGGATTCTTTCAATGGCGATGTTGCGTGTCGCAGCGTAACTTGACGTAGCGTAGCCATTTGACCTTGAAGCTCCTTCAAAACGAATGCCGATTTCCGAAAGTAATCTGGATTTTATAGCCAGACAGTGCATGCTCTTTGCTGCACAATTTCAACTGGAAGTTGATTGCTGTTGCGTTGTGACGAGGCCATTTTAATCATTGTAAGAAATCTCATCAAAATCAACATTTTCAGGTAAAGTCGATTTTATACTTGTGCAATTGTATAAAATCATGTTATCAACACTTTTGTTACATATTTTGACGATTGACTGAACACAATCGGTAATTAATAGATTTTAAAAAAAATACAAAACGCCTATGCGTTTCTTTTTTGGATAGTATATATTGGTTGTTCTGATCATTGCCTGATGTGACCACTGTTACCTCCGCTCTGTTGTCGCACCTCAGACTGTGGAATTATCATCTTTCTTCTCGCATTGGTATATTGGGCGGCAAACATACTAGCTGGAAAAACATAAAGAGTAGCTCTCCTCGTGTACAACACAAACATGTTTCACAATTGAATATTATACTCTGATATCTATTCCAACAGAGGTTGTTGATGCATATTGTATACCTGCAGTCTGAGTATAAATAAAGTTCAGTTAAGTTAACCAATTGTCGTTGACGTTGTTTGCGTTGCTGATGTCTGTGGTGTAAGTTCACATTGACGTATACGTCTCTCACGTTTATATCACAGATAATCAGTCTTAGCTTATTCAGATCTACAGATACGGAAGGAACGGAGCGATCTCACGGAGTTGACGTATGATGTTTGAACTTCAAGGAAGTCAATAGTGACACCGTCTGAACGTGGTGTAGAGTTGCTTGTTAAAACAAACCCTTCTGTCGACTGATAATCGGAAGAAGGTGAGGAAAAGAATCTATTCGATGTAACGCTATGTTGTCAGATTCCCCTCAACCATCATTTCCGTGTGAAGAATATTGCTCCTCATACCATTACACTTCTACCACTAAATTTGTCGACCCGTCGAACGCGGTTTGGCGGTACGTTTCGATGTTGGGGATTTATCACTGAACCAGCTACTTTTTCATAACGTGTTGAGATATCACTCTGAGTACAGACTAGCAACAACTCCAAAATGGTCAACAACCCGAACTATTTTTAAAGACATGACAAATGAATATCTGTGAAAATTTTAAGTATTATTGGCAAATAATCAATTATCGGTAAATAATCAAGCCTTGACAAGACAGGTATTTACATGAGAACCATCAATGATCAGGTATAACGTGTCTTTTAATCTACGTAGTGAAGGAACCGAGTTTGAGCGAACGAGAAACCCAAAAATATTTTAAAAGGCAAAGACTTTGTGACATGGTACTTTTTCATTAGTATCCTTGTGAATGAATTTTTGAACCAAGTTAAGAGTGTGCTAAAATGGTCAAGGAAACACGACCAAGCAGCTGTTGTTATTGTTGTTGTTGTTGTTGTTGTTGTTGTTGTTTGTAGTTGTTGTTTTTCGAAGGTTCACTTTAAAGACAGACGCTTTTCATTTTCAGGCAATGCAATCTTAAGAAGTGCAGAAAACATCTTTATTCATTCATTCATAACAGTGATTTATTTATTCTTTTATTCATTCTTCTTTAACACCATCGACAAGCAATGGCTCGGGGAATATACCTGATCGGGGAGCTGTAGGTATGCTTCAGTCTGGTACATCGCTGGGTGACGTTGCTCGTCGATTCAGCGTCTTTAGAAATACCATTTGGCACTTATGGCGACGTTTTCAGTAAACCAATCAAGCCAGATCGCCCCTGTAGTGGCCGCCCATCAGTAACAACCGCACACACATGGATTCGAACCACGCACCTCCGACACAGGTTCCTGGCATCAATCCGTGCAGCTCGTACCATAGCTGGCAACAGAGGTGTACCTGCAAGAACAGTTTCGACGACGTCTACGACATCCGCGCAAGACGCCCAGCACGACGGCCTATTCCGACGTCAGACGTCTCCATTAGACCGGACAATACTTGTGATAGGGAGCAGGTGAATGGAGAATTGTTGTCTTCACCAACGAGTCACTCGTCATTCTTCACCTTAACGATTGTACAGGTGAACGTTACAACAGATCGTGTTCTCGAAGAGGATCGTTTTGGGGTTGGGACGTTATGATCTAAGGTGGGATAACAGCGTCAGCAAGGACGCCAATGATTTAGTTGATTGAGGGGAACTTAAATACTGTGAGGCACTGTTTTATCGGGGTTTCTTTGCAACAGAAAGGCCCTGGATTGACATTTCAACACGATAACGCCTCACGTTGCTCGAGCTATACAGAACAGAATCGGAACAGTGTTAATGTGTTAACCTGCAAGATCCCCTGATTCCCCACCCATTAAACATGTCTGGGATGAAGTGGAGCGACGTTTACGAGGCCATCCGAATCCTCCCACCACGCTGCATGGACAGCCATCTTCTACCTCGGACATGGAAAACTCTTCCTGAGGACTTTCATCTATGTTTAGTGACCTCAATCAGGCGAATATGAAAGACCTGCATCAATGCACAAGGTGGACACACTCGGTACTGACCGTGTGGTAAGTTCGTGTACCCCCTAGCTTCTTGCGTTGTGACATGGTGCGCTGTTATTATGGGCAGTTGACCGTTACCATACTCTTCAACATTTGTCTTTCCGTTTCATTTGCCGCAGAGAAATTTTGCATTTTGACTGTTGTCTGGTTTTGGTTTGTTGATTGTATGTCACACAAACGCGTTTGGCTTTTTGACACACGGACAATGATCATTCTAATTCTCTTGGTTAGGAACCTTCATAAGAACTTTCGTCGCCTTGAACTGTCGTCACGCCGTTTTCAAACATGCTACGTTACGCCGGATGAAACTATAAACCTCGCATATGTGGATACGTACGTTTGTTTTGGGTGTTTGTCCTTTTTTGTGAACTCTATCTAACATCAGCGCCACCAGTATTGTTTTTGAATGGCCGATTAAGACTGATTGCCGTATTACGAGAGTCCAAGCTTACGAAGAACATTAAGGTGGGAATCCACATTATTATGGCTTCTGTAGAATAAGGGAATGTCTCTTCTCCCAACTGTGGAAGCGATGCACTCCAAGACCTATATTTCCTGCAAACCTTCATTAACTGGCTCAGTGGTCTTCATGTAACCATTAGCGAGATGCAGCCATTCGCAACCAGAATACGCCTTGATGTTGTGATTATTAATCAATGTTCTCCTCGTATGTATATAGGATGTATTGCAATACATTCATTGCGTCACATACCAACATGGGGGTCGGGTGTCAGTTGTAGCTGCCTTGATCATTTCGAATCAATAAGGAATTCGTACCAGGAACAGAAGTAGTACTCATGATCAAGGCTCTACATCAGGCAGCTAATTGCAACAAGAATTTGTTATCCGTAAAGATTTGTTTCATCATATTTTATACGTCCAGGATAAACAAATTTAACTTATTCATACTGTAAACCCGTGAAGGTCCGGGTTAGAATATCTTCAGTAACCCATGCTTGGCGACTAACGGGATCGGGTGGTCAGGCTCACTGACGTGGTTGACACATGTCATCAGTTCCCAATTGCGCAGATCGATGCTCATGCTGTTGATCACTGGATTGTCTGGTTCAGACTCGATTATTTACAGACCGCCGCCATATAGATGGGATATTGCTGAGTGCGGCGTAAAACTAAACTCACTCGATATTCAAACTGTAACAAACGAAACCAGTATACCATCTAATATATCGAATTGTATTGACAGAGGACAAAACACAAATGAAGAAACTTTCATCAACACGTCAACTATGATATTAATAATACCAAACGCTAAATCTATCTGTTTGGTTTAACAGGACTGACGACTATTTCAGTTATATCGGGGCGTGTCAGCTTGATGTTGGAGGTTGCTCAAACAGCGCAGGTATGGTTCAGACAAACAAACTTGCTATCTGGTACAATTATGGATAGCAGGTTTTCAAAGTATTGACCTACTTTTAATTTTTTTCGTAGTGATGCGGTAATGAATATAGACACATTCCTAATCCTGGGGGATCGGTCAGGAAGCAGAACACATTGATAACATTAATGGATAATCGATAATTTATTGATAAATATACGAACAACGAAACTTCTGCTTCCCCTTTGATCCGACATGAAGAACTGTGGCCTAAATATCGATACCAAAAGTGATTTCTATTTATGTCGAGTATATAGGTTATTGAAAGTCGTTCAGCTATAACACACATTCGAGACGGACCTCCAGTGAGTATGGCAGTGTATCGTCTCCTGTCAGTGTACATCGCAATAGCATGTTGCAATGCTTGTTTAAAAGTAGAGTTCTTGGTTGACAAAGTCATGGTGGACAAGACAAGTAATAGTGACCTTCAGGCCATGTTGAGTGGCATCTCCACTAATAACGAGTGTGGCATCAAGTGTATGGAGACAACAGGCTGCATGTCTTTCTTCTACAACCAAGCTGATGGCAACTGCAGGCTTCACTCCGCCATGTTCAAGTCTTCAGAGTCGTCTCTGGCAGCAACCCCTGGCTTTACCTACCGTAAACGTAAGTAGAAACGTAGTGGGTTGTTTTAACAGCGCTTTCAACTGTAGCCTAGTTACGTCACATATTACATCGGGACGAAAGTTAAAACTGGCATTTGTCGTATACCTGTTTGGTTCAACAAGGCACTGACAAGACAATGCTGAAGGTCAAAGCAGTGGACCTGTGTCCATGAATGCCAATATCACTAAGCTGTTCCAGCCCCGCTCTAGTGAGAATGAACGTCATGTTTTAAGTAAGCATTCGCGTGTTTTACTCCGATCAATGTATAATGAGTACAAAATTGGGAAAGCAGTTCTCAGAACACAATGTTTGGCTTGTAATATTGGGCTGATAATGCTCTAACAAAATATCTTTACAGCCTTTTGCCCTCCCCTTGCAAAGGATTTGATACCTAACGGGA
The DNA here is from genome assembly GCF_003918875.1 of Haliotis rubra. Taxonomy (NCBI): domain Eukaryota; kingdom Metazoa; phylum Mollusca; class Gastropoda; order Lepetellida; family Haliotidae; genus Haliotis; species Haliotis rubra. The sequence goes on along the minus strand of NW_025765013.1, from coordinate 225,119 downwards.
AAACGGGAGTCTTCTCTGAGGGTGGTTTCCTGGTAGCACGTACGTCATGTGAAAGCGACGCCATCTTCGTTGGAACAGCTGACTCCGTGAAATGTGACGCCGATGGTTTTTTGGCCCGAGATGGGGTCATGCGCTTTAACCCGCTGGTCGAATCCGGTATGTCTCTCTATGTATATTTTTCTCGCCTAATCATAATCTGCTATACGGTTAAAATAATGTGGAGAAGTCCCAGGAATGCTGCCATGGAAACGTCAAAATGACGTGTGAAAAATTGGCGACATTGTGAACGGAAAGGGCCAAATCTAAACAGCGAGAGAAAGCAGGACGTGGCCATAACAAAATCAGCGACTATTTTAAATTCATTTTAGCAGAAGATGAATAATGGTAACGGACAAGTAGTATAGGAAAAAACACATCGGTATTGTAATGAACCGATATAGTGTTTACAGATTTGTTTACCGTTATGATATTATAGGGGCTATTGACATAACTTTTATTGAATTGAATTTTCAATTCTTTGTATAGACGTAGCTAGGATTCACAAGTCCTTATTAACAAATTTCTCTCCACAAATGTCGCCCATGGTCTATAAGTGTAAACCACAGATTCTCCCCTGTGGATCTTGCGGTGTCAGCGAACTCGCCTTTCAATTTTATGTACAGCATCAACACACAAACATGTTCGAATTTTCTCAGTCTAGTTGAACAACCGTCTCTGTTTTGTTTGTTCACAGTTACTGTTACCGTTAAAACGATCAATTGAGATCGATATTTCTAAGGATTTTCACAAATTAGCATTTTTACAAATCCCTCATTTTTTTCAAAATCAAACTATGCTTTCATTGTTTATTCTGAATTCATATTTCTAGTCGATGTCTCAGTACACTCGACATCGAAGGATTTTTGTTTCTTTTAGTACAGGTCAATGTTATCAAGCTATCCCGAAACCGCACACATTGGTGGACCAGATATATACACTTTTTCTTGTTACAGACACATTTATAAGATAAAACGAAAATTTCATGGAGATGAAATTAGTTGCAGAATGCACGTGAGAGTGACAATCGTGCAGTGACCATGACAAAGGTCACAAGTCAGTACGTTTCGTCACTCGTTTGTCGGCTGAATGCTGCCAATTACAATTTACGCCATATGACGCCTTGATGCTTAAGAGACCCAGTCTGCAGTTACACGTCATATTCCCAGAACACCACATCTCTTTTATTGGATCGGTGTACCAGCTTCGGTTCTACACAAGGCCGCCCGGGAGGCAGTACACCAAGAGTCACCACTCCTGCACCATCTGTACATCTCACGTCATTGAGACTGCAGGACATGTGCCTCGTGTAAGGAAGCTATCGGACAAGCATGAATCATCTGCCATGGCTGGGAATTACATCAAGAAGTCGGTGAGTTGTCCTTGTATTGAGACGTATCCAAAGACGACCACTTATGTGAATGAGCAACAGAGTAGAAGCATGGCGGCGAGCCCTCTTCAGTGATTAGTCACGGTGTCATCTATGTGGACTAACGTTGTCATGGTGAAATGTCAGTCCAGGGCCATACAGCTGCATGAATGGCAGGAGTGGGATCACAACTGTATCAGAGCCCGACACTGTATCGCAGAATGACACCTTGGGCGACAAAAAGTTGAGATCAGGTGGCACAGACTTTTCCCCAAACCATCAAGCTGACCCTGCAACAAATCGGTCCACGACGTCACAAACACAACAATGTGCGTGACGTCCCCATCTCCTGCATTACATCCGGGTCCTGTCATCGGCAAAGTTCAATGTAAAGCGTGAGTCGTCAATGAAGATAATCCTCTTCCACTGTCTTTGGTTGAGTTTGCATGTCCGGGGGCCTATCGTAAACGTTGTGTGCGATGTAATTGCGTCAGGATAGGTCGTGTGTTTGGTTTGTCAGTGGACGTTGGAGTCACAAATCCGTTGCGGAAATAAGTGTGCCTTTCGCCCAGGTCGATCTGCAACGGTGCCCCTCTCTTGCCACGGGTTTTCCGAAGGTGGGCTCATGCAACCGCTGCAAAGTACTGTCCGGCGTGAAGCCTGCCCATGACACTACCACGTTTCTGTTTTGTTTTTATACTGCATACTCGAACGCAAAGTGCAAAGTTGAACACATGATTGCACGGAATTGTCTTTCATGATTTTGCACGCTTTTTCACCAAAACCACGTTCTAAGAACCAACATGTTATTGCCATTTGTATGACACAGCAAGAAATAAAACAGAATCACCCCTTCATAATTATTACCAATAATGTGAGCGTCACGTTTATAATATTTGATTGTGTTGAGTATGTCTTGAAACCTGAACTTGTATTTCAGACAGTGCCCTTCAATGAATCAATCCCCTTCACTACCAAGTCTGGTACGGTGATTGAATTCATCGGCCGCTCCTTTGAAAAAGAGTAAGTCACCAAGAGTATGATAAAGCTGGTATTATGAGCCGAATTCTGTGCAGTTGGTAGAATGAGCGTAATTATAGCCAGTTTGTAATTATTATGATCATTATACGACCTTAACGATGCTGCTCTGAAACATCTGAAGGAACATAGGTCATATGTAATATCTTACTCGTGTCACTAGTGCATTATAAGGGTAGGTGCAGGAACCAGTATATATCAAGAAACACGTGGCAGCAATTTCACATCCCTGATTTGTGGAATCTGAGACAACGCCCTTTGAGCTTGCAAGTCTCAAGGAGAAGTTTGACTGTGTGGTAGCAAGGAATACGACTACTTTGCAAGTACTACCTTACCACATTCTTTGATATGAAATGTCCCAGGTTCCAGATTGAGATAGGCGCTGGCAGTGACATCGCGCTCTACATGAAGGCGAGTGAAGACGGCAGCCTGAACAGGGGATTCAAGACAAGCGCCAAGAACGAAAACGTCATCATTTCAACCTCGGCATTCTACAAACCTCCAAAGGACTTTAAATGCAGTCTGAAAATATCAAGCACCGAATTCACTGTAAGAATCCTCAAGAGTACGTAATATCAAAGAGAATGTGTTCTTTTAGTTTTCTGACTGCCTTCCTGGTCTAGGTTTACAGTGAGTGAGTGAGTGAGTAAGACGCTGGTTTTACGACGCTGTTAGCAATATTCCAGCAATATCACGTCGAGGGACACCAGAAATGGTCTTCACATATTACACCCATGTGGGAAATCGAACCCGGGTCTTCGGCGTGACGGGTAAACGCTTTAACCAATGTGCTACCTCACCGCCCCTCTAGGCTTATAGCGTTTAATAGATGGTAAGTGTAACCTTCTTGGCACTTAGGACTGGGGGAATTAATGGAGGACAGGTCTGCTCGGTGTATTGTGTCCAACTAAGGTATTTAAACAGCTCAGTATCAAAGTGAAATAGCACAGTGCAACAGGTAGTAGTCAGGACTACTAAACTTCCCGAGGAGATCTTTGTCAATCTACTTGTTGTAACCAAACTACCAAAGAATTTAAGCTCACTTACTCTCATGTTACCTTTCCTTTTGAAGAATTATTATACGCCCCGATATAGCTGGTTGTTGTATGGCTATGTTTGGAAACATGGCACACGATCTTACTAAAATTGTGTACACATCCTTCGAGATATGAAATAGTTCCTACATTCATACAGTTTAGCTTTCACTCTATGTAGGTCCAATACGCCAGTGGACTCACACAAGGTAAAAGTCAAATTCGCCCAACCTGACGTTCTATTTTCCTATTTATCGGTGATGTGTACAAAGTGTATCATTTGTTTCTGTTCCAGTTATCTGTCGGTGATGGCGAGGTGTTCACGTACACGTCTGGGGTGGAGGTGGAGCTCATCGACCAGCTTCGCTTCATGGGGGGCATTGAACTGAAGGAACTCCGTATGAATCAATGATTTATAAAACAGATGTTGTAACGCCGTTGATACCGCTCGTCGAGAACAATACACTGATTTATTCCAAGATGTTATCATTTCTTATTTACTACTTTGAACGCAACGTGTGCTTATATATTCCCTGTTTGTGCCACGTTCCGTTTTGAAGGGCAGTCGAATGGCAGGAGTTGGATTCAACTGATAACAGGATTGCGGCCACAGTAAATATACAGCAGATATAAAGTTAAGACGTTTTTTCCCCACATCCATGTTTACTCAGCACATACGCAATTATGTGAATGTTTCAACCAGGTTGGGGGTCGCATTTTATAGGGCTGGTCCTTGTGAACAGCACGTGCAGCATGAGTTTCATGAAAAACATGGAGAACACCGTACCATCTCCGAGATCAGGTTGGGTTTTTTAGACCATTTCCTGGGTTCCATTCTGAGTTTAGGACGGAATGTCTTTGCTCAGGTAAAGTTGGAGATGTTGTCAAAAATATACAATCAAAACATTAAATGAGTTTACAGTTATCAGTTTCTGCGAAGGAAAATTCCAAACTGACGTTTCTTTTGCTGCTTAGCACATATTGTGTCACACTTGTTTGACTATATCAAGCGCCCTCTGTTTAAGATGCTGAAGTCTGCAAATAAATTACTGTAATTGACATTCATGTTTCCTGCTGTCTTTGTGTTGAATGTATATTGATGGGAATATATCGATTTTGTTGCTTTTGTTGCTAAATGCTTTGGTTATTCGCATCATTTATGGGGCTTAGATTGATCCATTCTGGTGTTGTTGAAACACGATGTACAACTACAGGTAATCACGTATTTCTCCACCATAAGTATAGCATCTGCCATTATTACATATCCTATCTATTGCTTTTGTCATATATCTACAGAAAAAATGTTACAGAAGTCAATTACAACGTAGTTGGAATTAAATATCAATATTTGGCTGTCAGCCACAAAAAGTTTTTCCTTTACTGCTACACATCATTTGTCAACAAATAACAATATCTTATGGAGGATAATGAGTCTTCATTTCCAGGGCAACAACAAAATAAAAGTTATCGTGTGGAATTATCTGGTTATCGACTGGAATTATCTGCTTATCGACTGGAATTATCTGCTTATCGACTGGAATTATCTGGTTTTTGTATGGACATACAATCTCTGTTATCTGTGTACGGCTGCAGACACCATCATCCTGTCTACAGGGGAGTTGCTCCCACTTACTGAGGACCTGTTTCAGCGAGGGCGGATATGTACCCTTAGCTCACTGACGTTGCGTTTGTTTTAAAAAGCATTTGTAACGTTGAATTACTGTATACTTTTTTAGCAATTTGCTTTCAAATATTGGATTAGTTTGCGAGAATGATTATCCGACGTGGGCAGATCGTGTACACGAGTCACATTGGTGGACCTGCTAAAGCTTACACAACACTACTTCAGTTTCAATCCTGTTTACAGAAACACATGAAATTCTGCTTTTCTGCCTCAGAACCGTTTGGGCGGTGGGGTAGTCTGGTGGTTACACGGTTCACCCGACACCCGGAACATCCCGTTCGATTCCCCACATGGGTACAATGTGTGAAACCCATTTCTGGTGTCCCCCGCCGTGATATTGCTGGAATATTGCTAAAAGCGGCGTAAAACTAAAATCCCTCGTTCACTCCGAACCGTTTGCAGTGATTGTAATATTTGCATCTTCAAGTTAATCCCACAAATGCGTCACTATGAACAAGATAATGCCCTGTGCCACATAGTTGTGATAGCAAGTAACTTTTGATAAGTATCCATTTAGAATGTGAACATCAGCACAAATCAGTGGGTGTTATTGAAGGGTAAATATCCAAAAGTGATATGTTTTTAAGTTCTTATATATATATACTGTACAAAGGTTTATGAAATTCCAACACGGCTATCTTCTCGAGTATAATCATAACTTTGATACGTCGATAGATTGGCGTAAAAAAGGTCTAATATAACCATTGCATAAATTAGAGTACCAATCAGGTTACTATGGTTTTACAGGACTGAACAAGATATACCTAATTGCCGTCGTGTCATCTGTGACGACAATATTGATTAGATTTCAAGTTGACATATTACAATCATTATAACAACAGATTCACATGACTCGTTGACAATGCCTGCCTGATTGAGTAGATTTCTTTCATTCAAACACTAGATATCTATAGAAATTAGGAAACTCGAAAATCATTTGTGCTCAGTGACTGTATTACATGTCAAATACAAATGACAACGTGATATAATGTGCGTCGTTGTTTTATAATTGTTCAATGTTTTAAGATTGGTAAGTTTAAAAGCCGATTAAAACACTGAAGAACTGAAGAACATTAAGTAGATATATCTCACGACACGCTACACATAATGATGTTCATATCCTACACCGGAAGCATTACAAGACAATCATAACAAAATGTAGGTAATTGTGTTAAGAATTAATTCGTCCAGTGAAACATGACCACAGCTTGCATCTTGAATTGCCATTTTGTTCTCAAAATAAACTTAGTTTATCTTGTATACTTGTTATGTATTCACGTTATAAAATCATATCATACCAATCAGTCGCAATAGAATCCTGTTTCTGTTTTGTTCACATATAAACAACATACATTGTAACTTTCATTATTTAACCTTATATTCCTCAGCGGTACTTTCAAAAACTGTCAAGAATGGCAGTATGTAGTTTCATCAGATGCCAATAACATTTCCTTCTTTTGTCATAGGCCTTTGCATATATATTTCGTATAGACAATATACAATGTGTAGATAACGTGTAGACAATGGAAAGACGTAACAGTAAGATAAATAACATCCCCGACCATCCGTCCATTGCAAGAATAGTTTATAACGCATGTATTTTGAAGCGCCGATAAAATACTTTTAAAACACATCGTTCACTGCGTCATTGTTGACGGCGGATCTGGCGTAAACTAATGCTAAAACAATCACTGTTGTGGATCTGTTTATATCTTTTTGAAACGTTATTACAAAAACAATACTATTCAGAACGTCTATGTGCTAACAATGTGCATGACTGAGATATATGGTGAAATATACACATCTCGTTGGAATACGTTATTTTCATTCACACTTTCAATGCTTTCTTGGTTTATACTGGCGGTTAACTATTTATATGAAAGCCTGGTCAAGGTCGGAACACACAGCAGAGGCCAAACACTTTAGTTGAGTGACTGGATGAATATTGCATGAGGCCGCAAGTTTGCAGCTGTTCGCGGTGATAAGTGTAACCTTCTTTGTGTGTTTGTTGCTTGCTTTGTTGTTTGAGTTACGCCGCACTCCGCAATATTCCAAATATATGGCTGCGGTCTGTAAATAATCGAGTCTAGACCAGACAATCCAGTGATTGACATCATGAGCATCGATCTACGCAAATGGTATACGATGACCTGTGTCAACCAAGTCAGCGAGCCTGACCACCTGATCCTGTGAGTCGCCTCTTACAACAAACATGGGTTACTGAAGATCAATATTCTAACACGGGCCTTCACACAACAGGTGTTACATGGAGAGTACTGGAAAATAGCTTCTCTTGAACTTTGACATAACCACGTGGTACTTATGTAGATATAACAGGTAGATATAAAATCAGTCTTTAGAACTGATCACATTTGATGATACATCTGCGATGATTACCTGGTTGTCAAGGTAAACGGGCTTCACTTTAACGAATCAGTTCATTGAAATATGCACATTGATTTATACACATTATATAAACATTATATATAAACTTTGACTTTTGATAATGTCAGTATGTTACCTTTACCACAGCAGAGAACATTTTCTAAACCTCCATTTAAGGTGCTTTATGGATAAATCTCTTCGAATAACGAAGTCTAAACGCAAAAAGAACGAAAAACTTTAACTTTATAAAGCAAACATGGAAAAAGAAATGACTTTTTTTACTGCTAATCAATATTCCAGTATAACATTAAAGAGTGCGGTCATTTTCGAGATTCAGGTATACCATCCTCAAAATACAGTGGTACCTAGCCTGTTCGCTTACTGAGGTCTGTTTCTAGTTTAGCAAATAAATCAATCCACGAAGTCAAACCTGGATTTGGATGGCATACTAGATACAGATAATATCACATACATGCAACCTTTTCAATTTGAAAGTATTTCTAGCGGCAAGACCGAGAGGAATATTGAGGACGATTACACCAGTTGACAACATACAGCCGTGGGACGATCCCGATCCCGACTATGACTATGTTTTGAATAGACCTACTGCAGACTGGTATGCAAGTCACTTGCCTATCACATGTTCATGGAAATGTGGTTAGATACTGAATTCATATTTCCGCGGTCACGGTAAAAATTGCAGTCATGATAACGGCCATGTTCGATCAATGTGTTGAGCCTGTCTTCCGGTATACCTCTGTATGGGAAGGTAATCACTGAAATAGTTACGTTCGAGGTTCATGATTTTATGAAGGTTATTAAGTAACTTTCAGCTTTATTTCATAAAATGCGTCTTCTGCTAAATTTATCTGTAAAGGTTTAAGTATGGTGATAATCTTTTCTATGAAATACGTACCGTTACGGAAGTCGATAAGTTCGATCTCACTACTGTATAGAGAAGTACCCTAAATTCGTTAGTGTACGTTTTCGGAGAAGTCGGTGTATCGATCGTCTCTGACATGGTATATCAAACATCAGTTTCATTACATTTTCAATTTCCATACACGTGTAAAGCATCGGTTATATGTCGTGATACGTAGTCATATAAATCTGCAAAATATACGTAAAATGTAAAATGACAAAGACCTGTAACCTCCTTAACAGCTGATAATAGATATAATAAATAAATATAGATGTAAAAAATAGAACTGACAAATCCTTATCTATCTCTTAAACTGTCAGCTAGTAAAAAAGAAAAATTCTTCATTGTGTTCTAGTAGTAATGTGTAAAGTGTGATCAGTCCCAAAGAAAGACCATCGATCAAATCAAGAAACCAGCACACAAAAATTAAAGCAAATATTTTATTTGCATACAAACTATTTATGACAAAATAATGAATACAGTGTGTACACCTACATCATGAAGGCAAAGGCTTGCGTGTAAATTAACTGGATGGACTGGTAAAAGCCTAAGAAAACAAGATTGCTCTCCAATAACACCATGTGACACAGTGGTGACTGCAATTTGGAAACATTTACCATCTGAACAAGTCCCAGGATTCAAACAGGCGAATACAATAGACCTTAAGACATCAGGCACAACTGGTTTCAGTTCACACCCTAGACACATATACATGATTTCATTATATCTTGATGTCTGAGAATTCACCAGTTCCTGTTTACTAGTTATAGATGAAAGTGTCTGGCAGAATATCCTGGAAAAATAGGCTGTTGTGTCCTGCAAGTCTGTAGGAATGAAACATGTTTCTTCTCTCGAGAATGGACTACTGGGTAGGAATTCAACAAACTCTGTGAATAAATTTTACATTGAATTAGAGACATTTTGTAACACAATTTCAGTATATTTTGTTTTGGCAACATAATAATAATTTTCTTTGAAATCTGCACTAAAAAAGTAAGTACTTTTGTCTTAACAAAAGCTGAGAGGGAAAATAGATATGAGGATTAAAAACCAGTGTCTTTGCAAACAAGACTTAGTGTTGACTCATTGGTTTGGGAAAAACATGCAGTAATAGGAACAGTGTTTTGTTTTGTTTTTCAAACTGGAGTGCACCAGTTCAATAAAAGATTATTGATTCAGACACATCATGATTGCGTTATTGTTGATTCAACGCGTGGGCTCGTGCCTTCAGATCACAGTCCGCTGTGTACTCGCCTAGATGAGACTGATAAGAGCATGTGTACATGAATCACTATCAAATAGTGATGTCACCAGGTGTAGAAGGACGAGCATATACGAGCATCTACGTCACAAATAGACGCAAATGCAAATCAATTGTTCACCTGAAAAAAAACTTTTTTGTTTAAATGGCACCGAAGATGGCACCGAAGATCTCTTTGTTTTTGATGCTTCCAATTTGGCAATCTCCTCTACAAGTCAACCATAACAGGTTTTGAAAGCTTTACTGGGACCTACGACCCGTGAGTCATCCAAATGGCTGCTGTTTATGCAGTTCTAAGTAGTTACGATGCATGTATTATTTACACACATATACTACAGTAACTTTATATTTTAAGGCAATGCTAAGCAATATATAGATCTACAGATCGGTGAATGAGCGTCTGTAATCATACTGTCTAATGTATTAATACTCCGACATGTATTTCAGTAAATGCGGTAAGGTATATCTATTCATCTCGTATATTTACTTCCTGGTGTAGGAAACAGGTCACCTGACTGCACAACAAATGCCTAGGAGATAACGTCATACAGATTATACCGAGGGTGTCCCGCAGGTGCTAGGTAGCAACACCAGACATGGCGCTGTCGAAAGGTGAGTTTATACCGAGGGTGTCCCGCAGGTGCTAGGTAGCAACACCAGACATGGTGCTGTCGAAAGGTGAGTTTATACCGAGGGTGTCCCGCAGGTGCTAGGTAGCAACACCAGACATGGCGCTGTCGAAAGGTGAGTTTATACCGTTCACTGTGAACCTCTCCTCGCCCAACCCATGTAACACAGCGTTGTTAATGTAATACTGTGGCACATGAAGATAAGGTAAGTCTACATAATGTCACTCAGTCATACGGGTACGGGTGTGTGTGGCCTGTTAGACACTCAGTCATACGGGTACGGGTGTGTGTGGCCTGTTAGACACCTGTCTTACTCGGGGACGTTCAGTTTATCCCGTGATATTGGACTGTATATACCATACTGATTCTTCATATCACTCCGCACCGCGAGGACATTATCTTGTAAAGCTAAACAAGGAGTTAGTTTGGGCCAGTTGGCAGTCATGGCAAAAACGATTCTTTCTTTACTCATATGTTAAGACGCAGAATACAACAGCAGGCTATGCATGCTCAGAGTGAGACAATGTCAGATTCCAGACAGATTACATACTGGGGATCATTGTCCTTCTTTAAATATGATTCACAATTTACATCCAGTATTTGTTTAGTTGTCAAGGTCTTGATGATATATTCATAATGTAAATATAAAGAACATAAAGAGTTTAAATACAAAATACGGACTGATAGGTGAATCGTCGTATCTGTAATATGGGTTCAGAACATTGAGAGATTACTATGTATGTAACCTGATTGATTCCAACTGCACGAACGTAAATATCTCAACCTTACATGAAATGAGTCATTTCTAAAACATTTAAATGTCCGATATATGTTTCCTAAATCGCGAGGGGCGGTGGGGTAGCCTAGTGGTTAAAGCGTTCGCTCGTCACGCCGAAGACCCGGGTTCTATTCCCGACATGGTATGAAGCCCATTTCTGGTGTCCCCCGCCGTGACATTGCTGATATATTGCTAAAAGCGGCGTAAAACTAAACTCACTCACTGCTAACTCGCGTGTCCATGTCCCCGCATTCTGTCGGTCAGTTACTGTTGTGTCCAGCTGATGTCCATTATATGGTGGGAATGAGATGTTCACTCTATGACGGCTTCTTGGGGTTGATTTCATTATAGCCAAGACACTCAAAGTTTGTTTTAAAAGTTATCATAATGTGTTGTCACATGTGTGCTGCATGTAAAGAAAAGTCTTGTGGAACATGTAACAGCGGCAAGTGACCACCTGGTTATATTCGAGTCAGCTTCATTAGGGAAATTAGAAGTGATGATCCCAAAATACCAAATTCCGTTTTGATCAGTAAGCCTGCGATTCGTTTCCCACCCATAGTCACCAGGTCCTGTCACGTCGAAGGGACGTCAGTTTTTGGGCCACATACCACTGCCTCAAATGACGCCAAAGCAGTGTCACGGGGTAATTTAGAACCACTTTCAACTCAGTTCGCATTGGTTTATTACATGCAGTCAAATATTTATACACGCTGCACCTTTAAGACTAAATTACTTCCCTGCTATCAGATATGTCGAACTATTAGCCTCTGTTAACATGACAATGTAATGTGTTACTGATAACACATTGGTCAAATGAAGCATCACAAATTAAAGGCACGTATTTTCAATTACAATGACAAAATATAGCGAATACAAACCAGGAAGTTAAGTTTTGACGGGACATTTTAAACTTTACGCGTGTCAAGTGACAAGCCGAGATGGGGATTCATTGCATTCACTCTTGTTACAAGAGGAAGTTGAGGGTTCAATTCGAGTTACGACTGAATGTTTTTGTTTCTCCATTCTCGGTTATTCAGTATCAACATGCAGCCATTATAACGATTACCTCACCGTTTTATCAAGATCACACGGGGTAACCGGAGGCCCGGGTTCGATTCCACATATAGATACAATATGTGAAGCCCATTTCTGGTGTCCCCCGCCGTGATATTGCTGGAATATTGCTAAAAGCGGCCTAAAACCATACTCACTCACTCACTCAAGATCACAATAGAATCAATGATAATGCATCAGATATCCTTGGCTATTGTTTCAATCTGAATACGTCTTTGATCAAAGTCGACACAAATTCTTTTTGTTGAGCTGGCTCACGGCAACAAGCTCTTATGGCGACACATATTGCATGGTTCAGTGGTTGTCATTTACAATCTATCACCCTGTTCAACCTGTTTCGTGGTGAAATTAGACAGTCACGGATTTGGGGTACAAAGAATCCAAAAGGCAAAACTGATTCCTTGCTGGATTTTAAGAGACGTATTAGCTTACATTCGCTTCTTCCTTTGAAGCACACCGCTGTGCATGACATGATATAGACTTGAAATCAAACAATTCACCAAGTCCACAGTTATGTAGTATATTTTTCACACAACAAATCGTTCGAACGTTGTCAACAACAGGGGATCCATTAGTCATTAAACTGAAATGTTTGGGAATTTGGGAATTTCCGTTTTTGTTATAATATATTTGCCCAAGTACAACCATGCATATGCATATTTTAGCATACGTGGTTCTCTTTCATATTCACTGTGAAGCATAAGTAAAGGTTTTGAGTAAAGTAGACAGGACTTCTAAAAGTACTCTTTGAATGGGGTTTGTTATTTTCTAATCTCCCGAAAATCCGGGCAGCCATTGTGTCACATGTTGACAACATATAACCAGGAAGCAAGTAAATATGTCACGCTTTGTTTAATAACGATAACACAGCCTTTGTTGCATTCTATATTTTTATTACCTTTGTGAATACCCAAGAAGGTTTCTCAGATATTCTCTGTAAATGTTGAATAAACTAATGCATCGAAAATAGCTGCATCTCTCACTAAACAAGTTTTATGTGTACAGACTACGGATGAGTACAGATGGCAGTTGACCCGTGAAGATCCGGGTTAGAATATTGATCTTCAGTAACCCATGCTTGTCGTAAGAGGCGACTAACGGGATTGGGTGGTCAGGCTCACTGACTCGGCTGACACATGTCATCGGTTCCCAATTGCGCAGATCGATGCTCACGTGGTTGATCACTGGATTGTCTGGTCCAGACTTCATTATTTACAGACCGCCGCCATATAGCTGGAATATTGCTGAGTGCGGCGTCAAACTAAACTCACTCACTCACAGATGGCAGTTACAAAAGGCATATCTTGCTCGTGCCATTTCGGAAAATAATCACAAAACACCAGATGTTTCCCATTTTTGTAAGTCAGTTTATTACCTGCTTATAGTTTTAGCCAACTCATTAACGTGGGATAGTACTGGTACTTGTACACCGAGGAGCGGAGGGGCATTCCTCCTTGTGGTTTGCCTGGCCCAGAGTCGGGTATATACCGCCATGATACATCGGGTTGAGTAATTCTAGTTTGGGCGTTCAGGTGACTCCATGTAACGTTTACCTTACTTTTATTGTTATTATTTCTATTTGAATTTCAAACAGAAAATTTACTTCTTGGAAATTGTGGACAGACTGATTTAATCGTTCCATGCCTGGTCTCAGCACTGTTCATCGAGTCCAGTGGCCATTCCATCCGTGGTGCTGCGCGCTGTGTAGAACTGACCCTAGGTCGGTTGTTATGACCAAAGATGTCTACGACAACCTGTTGCAAGCGGGGCGGTGTGGTAGCCTTGTGGTTAAAGCGTTCGCTCGTCACGCCGAAGACCCGGGTTCCATTCCCCACATGGGTACAATGTGTGAAGCCCATTTCAGGTGTGCCCCGCAGTGATATTGCTGGAATATTGCTAAAAGCGTCGTAAAACTAAACTCACTCACTCTGTTGCAAGCGGCGTTAGGCCAACTCCCTCAAGCACTCACCCAAGCACTCACCCAAGCACTCACCCAAGCACTCACCCAAGCACTCACCCAAGCACTCACCCAAGCACTCACCCAAGCACTCACCCAAGCACTCACCCAAGCACTCACCCAAGCACTCACCCAGGGACTCACCCAAGCACTCACCCAAGCACTCACCCAAGCACTCACCCAAGCACTCACCCAAGCACTCACCCAAGCACTCACCCAAGCACTCACCCAGGGACTCACCCAAGCAACTCACTCAAGGACTTACTCTCATCTTGTATAAACTGCCTGGTGGTTCTGTCAGAAAACATGAAACCCATCAAACAATGACATAATGTGTCCCTGTTCGTTTCTCGATTGTATTGGTAAGATTTGTTTTTGGTCTCTACTAAAGATACATCTAAGTATTAAATATACTTTCGAAAGCACCCTCAACGATCCGTAAACAGTAATTTAAGTGTCTTAATGCATAGAACTCGGTCTCTACGTACTGAATACTCGATAACACATGATAAAGCGATTTGACGGAACATGTATTTAATATTTTACATCAACAAATGGTATTAAACTTACTGAATGTCTAAAATCTATGGACATCGCCTACCAGCTACTCTCACACATCGCCTACCAGCTACTCTCGCACATCGCCTACCAGCTACTCTCACACATCGCCTACCAGCTACTCTCACACATCGACTGCCAGCTACTCTCACACATCGCCTACCAGCTACTCTCACACATCGCCTACCAGCTACTCTCGCACATCGCCTACCAGCTACTCTCACACATCGCCTACCAGCTACTCTCACACATCGACTGCCAGCTACTCTCACACATCGCCTACCAGCTACTCTCACACATCGCCTACCAGCTACTCTCACACATCGCCTACCAGCTACTCTCACACATCGACTGCCAGCTACTCTCACACATCGCCTACCAGCTACTCTCACACATCGACTGCCAGCTACTCTCACACATCGCCTACCAGCTACTCTCACACATCGACTAACTGCACAGCTACTCTCACACATAGACTGCCAGCTACTCTCACACATCGCCTACCAGCTACTCTCGCACATCGCCTACCAGCTACTCTCGCACATCGCCTACCAGCTACTCTCGCACATCGCCTACCAGCTACTCTCGCACATCGCCTACCAGCTACTCTCGCACATCGCCTACCAGCTACTCTCACACATCGACTACCAGCTACTCTCACACATCGACTAACTGCACAGCTACTCTCACACATCGCCTACCAGCTACTCTCACACATCTACTAACTGTACAGCTACATGACTCTGTAACAAGGATGCGTTTACAGCCTCATATACCGACCAAAGAATGAGTGTGTATGTGTTGTTGGGTAAGTTGTGACACAGTTGCCATGTATGTAGAGTTGCTTCCCTTACCAGTGGCAGGATCAGCCTGATCGTTGATTCGAATGGGAGGTTGACACATATGTGACCATTGCCTATTACCACTGTACCCGTTGAATAAGCCAAAGTATTACAAAAATATGCCTTTCTTTGGGTTTTACTCTCACAAAAGGCTGTTTTTTTCTCTGCTACATTTTTCCTGTTTAATGGTCGGCTCCTATGTACCAGAAAGTTCTTCTGTTGATGTGTACTTAAAGAAGTGTGCTTTAAAGTTTCAGGGTCTGAAGAAATGGCGTTCAATCACGACAACCACCCCATGACCTTGCGCCAGTACTACGATACACACTTTATGTCTCTCCCCAGTTTCATCTCCGTCACCCAGGGTTACTATGGAGGCAGAGAGATGGAGGTGCTAGGTAGTGGACAGGTGCGTCTGGACACCTGTTGACAGTTGAACAGTAAATGTGTATTTCGACTATACATAATATTTATTTCGCCTATACAATGTGTGCATTTCGACTATACAATGTGTGTATTTCTCATGCACAATGTGCGTATTTCGCCTATAAAATGTTTTCATTTCGCCTATACAGTGTGTGTATTTCTCATGCACAATGTGTGTATTTCGCCTATAGGTGTGTATTTCTCATGCACAATGTGTGTATTTCGCCTATACAGTGTGTGTATTTCTCATGCACAATGTGTGTATTTCGCCTATACAATATGTGTGTTTCTCATGTACAATGTGTGTATTTCGTCTATACAATGTTTGCATTTCGCCTATACAGTGTGTGTATTTCTCATGCACAATGTGTGTATTTCGCCTATACAATGTGTGTATTTCTCATGCACAATGTGTGTATTTCGTCTATACATAATATTTATTTCGCTTATTCAGAGTGTACATTAGTCCATACAGTGATTTATGTACATGCAGGTACTGCGGATTCATTCGAGTGTTCACCAGAGACGTGCCGTGGCGGTGGATGCCAACAAGAGGACGCTAAGTATCCCCACAAACTATGCTCTGAAATTCCGGGTCATCAACTCCAACAATAAAGGTAATATATACCTTACACCATACACCATGTTGACAGGAAATGCGAGGGTTAATGCAAAATAACAACTAGCATGATGATAAACTTGTGTGGTGTGTCCTGGCTGGTTGTCTACTGCAGTGCGGGTATCCCTGGACACCTATACTGTACACACACTATTTAGCATCCTCACACATACAAATACACTTTCGTTACAACACACCAACACTTTTACACCCGAAGCTATTACGCTTTCAATTAAAATAAAACACAATTTCACACTGTCAGTTTTACAATATTAATAATAACACACATTTATATAAGTTTCAATGCATTTTTAATTTCCAATTACGCTTGTGGTATTACGCACTTTTGCACACTCGAATATACACTATTACACACTCAACATTACGCGTGAACCGTTACGCAAACAAATATAAATTTAGTCCCCTATTATACTTATTGGTCTCTTGTTGTAGAAACTCCTAGATCACTGCAGATAGAGGAGAGATTATACATTCCTGACAACTGAACAGTGTTGAAACGCAATGTCACAAACTTCTACTGTATCTCAACAAATACCATTACAACATTGAATAACTATAACAAAAACAATGTTATTGTACACACCGAACCATTATTGAAACCGAACCATTACACCCATTATTCCACACTGCGTATTCCATATTTAGTCATCATAATGCAGTTGTGTCAACCTCGAATAACTCGAAGTATTTCCGTAGGTTCCTTCAATTTCGACACAGCGGTTTCTGACTGCACTTTACACCTATACTCAAACAGGTATCCGTACACCAATAAACATACACACACACTCGTGTTGCCTACACCTACACTTCTACACTTCTACACTTACAGTAATACACATGTCATACAATTACAGCTATCCAGACATTTATACGTAAACTTCCACAAGGTAAATGGCCGAAACTGCAATTATGGCTGTTGTAATGTGAAAGCCTCTGTTTAGACACATTCGGTGATAACAATAATGACGTTATGTGAATTTTCAATAATCATAATGGTTATTTTAAATGCCTGTATAGTTGTATGCTACTATAGCCTGTTTGCAATGAAAACGTACCGATGAATGTGACCTTAAACCAAAAAACTAAAACAAATAAAGTGAAATTAAGGCTGCGAATCCTCATGATTTTACCTTGCCAATTGAACATTTAAATCTCAGAATTTTATTCGACTTAGGATAAAAGTTGTTTAACAAACGATCATAGTTTCACATGGCTATTATTGGTTTGCATTACAAGGGGGTATGCACATCAAATGAAACACCGAAAACGACAAGGGTTGTTATTTAACGCTCTTCCCGTACAGCACGTGCATTTGTTTCACTGTTCCAACTACTGCGCTTACCCCCCTTGTAATACATACCAGTAATAGCGATTTGAATCTATGAATCTATGATCTATGATCGCTGACGCGAAGCAAGAACATACAGAGTGCACATTTCCCTGTCCAAGCAGGGTCAAGGCAGAACTACACATACTGAACTGTGGGGCAATAGAAAATATACACTTGAAAACTGATTCTTCTGCATATTAAATACTGTGTTCTGTGGCATTACGAACGCTATATCCCGTTAGACGTCACGTCACCAGTTGTGATTCATTTGCATGTAATATCGCCTGTGATACCCATGTCAAACTCACCTTACCATTTCACGATTGTTTCTTATATGCCTACATTATGTACGGATGTGTACTCTCTTTTAAAGGTGGTGAGATACCGAGTAACTAAGGGATGTTAACGTCGTGGGATACCGTGTAGCTAAGGGATGTTAACGTCGTGGGATACTGTGTAAGCCACAGTGTAAATATCATGATATACTTTGCAACCAACATTATGAAAGTAAACAATGAATGCGTTGCGTGTAGATATATACGTCTACCTTTTAGACCATTCCAAGTCATGCATCGTGTACCGTTGTGTTTTTGCTGGTGTATGTCGTGTGTGATATACATCATTAAGATGTACAGTTGTGAAATTGTACTTATGCACCAGCACCTGTACAGCAGATGTATTCACGTGTCAGTGAATGTCGGGTCGGATAGCTGAAGTTGACGTGCACTATGCTCTCTCAGCTAAACTCACTCACTCTCTCAGCTTGATGGTGCAGCTGCATGTGGCATTATCAAAAACTAAGCCGCATGAAGCAGGGCAATGGCCGTCACATAGTTTTACGGGTAATCGAAACTTAGGTTTTTTTCCTCAACGAGTCATCAAGCTTAGATACCCCAGCGCCCCTGTCCCCATGTAATATCAATACAACATAATGTATCAATAATTTAAGTCGTATATTGTAAGTACAACCCGCTCTAAGCAGGCCATGCTTAGTGGGGTTCTCCGTCAACTCCCCAAAATAGCAACAATGCCCCTAGCCGCCGGCATTGCCGAGCGTTGCGCATTTGTTGCTTGTCTGGAGCATAACGCTGCACAAAGGGCTGTCTGTGGAGGGAGGGGTTTCACTGCAGGTTATTTATGAGCTCTGTAATGTCCTCGCATGGCGGTACACGCTGTTGTAGTCAACTGTATTGTGTGTATCGGTTAGCTCAATATCAATGTGGAAAATATAAAAGATATGCTATCTATGACAAAATGACGTTCAAATACGTATTATACCGTAGTCTCTCACATGTATGTTTATTTACACGATGTGTTGCAAAGTTGAATATTTGTTGAAAGTCACCTGTGTGTGACTTGCCATCATAAAATACTGTCTAGAAGTAACTTGTTTTGCTATTTTTTCCAAGGAAAGTGAGGAAGACATACAAACGGTGCATGTTTAGTGATAAACTATGCATATCCCGTGTGAATCCCATTTCAGGTGTCCCTGGTCGTGATACTGCTGGAATATTGCTAACAGCGGTGTCAAACCATACTCACTCATTGTAACTGTTCACACAGACGAATAATGTTGCATTGTTGTAATTCATAGCACCAGATCCAGAAGACTGTTTAAGTGTTATATTTCACACTAAGCATGTCTATAACGCGAAACACAATCCATGGCCTAATCTTTTCCATACTCACCTTCCTTGGGGATACACAACCCAAGCTGCCCAACTGAAGTAAGGAGACCATGTAGCCATATGTTCTTCTTTCTTGTATCCATTCACAGCTAGTCAACAATGCCAACATTACAGCCAGGGCTCATGCTAAACTGCCCAAAACTGTTTGTATAATTTGTATAATTCAATATATATGGTGCATGCAATGTGTGATTTCAACATCTTTCTGCTTGTCAGCTGGCAAGGAGGAGGATGTATTGGCGAACATCCTTAGCAAGAAGCCATTGCCCGTCACAGTCCAGATCTCCGACAGAAGGAACGTTTGCTTCACACTCGACAGCAGCCAGCAGAACGTCCAGGCGTTGGGCCAGCTGACCATCACTGATGTCTACGAGGAGACCTACTTCCTGGCTAATGCCATACTCTATGGTATGTACAGCACAAATTAGCCGTCCTTTACAATGGGCATCTTGTCAAAAAAGGATGTTTCGGATGTGTTTCTCACCGCGCGTATTGTTTGTTTTAAACATATTTTATTGTCCAAAAGACAAAAGACACTTACTGTCGCCTTCTCCCTGTTGTTGATTGGGTAAATTGCGGTTACTATCTGTACTATCTGTGGAAAACAGCCATGGCCCAGTTCAAAAACCTGATCTTAAAGTTACAAAAATGTAATGTAAGCCTATGTCAAAGTATTGGAATGTTTCTATCATCTTTGCACTAACAACATATTACAAACGGAAGATACAGTCTTTTCTCGAGACCAACCATTGCTGTGTCTAGGCAACTCAGGCACGGGATTTGTCACCGACTGCTTCCCATGAATTCATGCACAGCATCTCCTCTTGTCACTTTATAGAACCTTTTGTCACTACTTTCTACCATTACTTCATACACACTGCCCCCTTTGTCACGACAGACCTCTGGCCACCTAATGCCATCAGTCACTTCAAACACAGGTTTTGTCACCTACTTCCTTCACTCACTTCAAACACAGGTTTTTTCACCTACTTCCTTCACTCACTTCAAACACAGGTTTTGTCACCTACTTCCTTCACTCACTGCAAACACAGGTTATGTTACCTACTTCCTTAACTCACTTCAAACACAGGTTTTGTCACCTACTTCCTTCACTCACTTCAAACACAGGTTATGTCACCTACTTCCTTCACTCACTGCAAACACAGGTTTTGTCACCTACTTCCTTCACTTATTTCAAACACAGGTTATGTTACCTACTTCCTTCACTTATTTCAAACACAGGTTTTGTCATCTACTTCCTTCACTCACCTCAAACACAGGTTTTGTCACCTACTTCCTTCACTCATTTCAAACACAGGTTATGTTACCTACTCTCCCCCACTTATTTCAAACACAGGTTTTGTCACCTACTTCCTTCACTCATTTCAAACACAGGTTATGTTACCTACTTCCTTCACTTATTTCAAACACAGGTTTTGTTACCTACTTCCTTCACTCATTTCAAACACAGGTTTTGTCACCTAATTCCTTCACACACTGCAAACACAGGTTTTGTCACCTTCTTCCTTCACTCACCTCAAACACAGGTTTTGTAACCTACTTCCTTCTCTCACTTCAAACACAGGTTTTGTCACCTTCTTCTTTCACTCACCTCAAACACAGGTTTTCTTACCTACTTCCTTCACTCACTTCAAACACAGGTTATGTCACCTACTTCCTTCACTCACTGCAAACACAGGTTTTGTCACCTACTTCCTTCACTCACAGCAAACACAGGTTTTGTCACCTACTTCCTTCACTCACCTCAAGCACAGGTTTTCTCACCTACTTCCTTCACTCACTGCAAACACAGGTTATGTCACCTTCTTCCTCCACTCACTTCAAACACAGGTTATGTCACCTACTTCCTTCACTCACTGCAAACACAGGTTTTGTCACCTACTTCCTTCACTCACTGCAAACACAGGTTTTGTCATCTACTTCCTTCACTCACTGCAAACACAGGTTTTGTCACCTACTTCCTTCACTCACCTCAAGCACAGGTTTTGTCACCTACTTCCTTCACTCACTGCAAACACAGGTTATGTCACCTTCTTCCTTCACTCACTTCAAACACAGGTTATGTCACCTACTTCCTTCACTCACTGCAAACACAGGTTTTGTCACCTACATCCTTCACTCACCTCAAACACAGGTTTTGTCACCTAATTCCTTCACTCACTTCAAACACAGGTTTTGTCACCTGCTTCCTTCACTCACCTCAAACACAGGTTTTGTCACCTACTTCCTTCACTCACTTCAAACACAGGTTATGTCACCTTCTTCTTTCACTCACTGCAAACACAGGTTTTGTCACCTTCTTCCTTCCTTCATTTCAAACACAGGTTTTTGTCACCTACTTCCTTCACTTATTTCAAACACAGGTTATGTTACCTACTTCCTTCACTTTTTTCAAACACAGGTTTTGTCACCTACTTCCTTCATTCATTTCAAACACAGGTTATGTTACCTACTTCCCTCACTTATTTCAAACACAGGTTTTGTTACCTACTTCCTTCACTCATTTCAAACACAGGTTATGTCACCTACTTCCTTCACTTATTTCAAACACAGGTTTTGTTACCTACTTCCTTCACTCACCTCAAACACAGGTTTTGTCACCTACTTCCTTCACACACTGCAAACACAGGTTTTGTCACCTACTTCCTTCACTCACTTCAAACACAGGTTATGTCACCTACTTCCTTCACTCACCTCAAACACAGGTTTTCTTACCTACTTCCTTCACTCATTTCAAACACAGGTTATGTCACCTACTTCCTTCACTCACTTCAAACACAGGTTTTGTCACCTACTTCCTTCACTCACTGCAAACACAGGTTTTGTCACCTACTTCCTTCACTCACTGCAAACACAGGTTTTGTCACCTACTTCCTTCACTCACCTCAAACACAGGTTTTGTCACCTACTTCCTTCACTCACTGCAAACACAGGTTATGTCACCTACTTCCTTCACTCACCTCAAACACAGGTTTTGTCACCTACTTCCTTCTTGCTCACTCACTGCAAACCACAGGTTTTGTCACCTACTTCCTTCACTCACCTCAAACACAGGTTTTGTCACCTACTTCCTTCACTCACTGCAAACACAGGTTATGTCACCTACTTCCTTCACTCACTGCAAACACAGGTTTTGTTACCTACTTCCTTCACTCACCTCAAACACAGGTTTTGTCACCTATTTCCTTCACTCACTGCAAACACAGGTTTTGTCACCTACTTCCTTCACTCACTACAAACACAGGTTATGTCACCTACTTCTTTCACTCACCTCAAACACAGGTTTTGTCACCTACTTCCTTCACTCACCTCAAACAAGGGTTATGTCAACTACTTCCTTCACTCACTTCAAACACAGGTTGTGTCACCTACTTCTTTCACTCACCTCATACACGGGTTTTGTCACCTACTTCTTTCACTCACCTCAAACAAGGGTTATGTCACCTTCTTCCTTCACTCACCTCAAACACAGGTTTTTGTCACCTACTTTTTTCCCTCACCTCAAACACAGCTTATGTCACCTACTTCCTCACTCACTGCAAACACAGGTTTTGTCACCTACTTCCTTCACTCACTTCAAACACAGGTTATGTCACCTACTTCTTTCACTAACTGCAAACACAGGTCTTGTTACCTACTTCCTTCACTCATTTCAAAAACAGGTTATGTCACCTACTTCTTTCACTAACTGCAAACACAGGTCTTGTTACCTACTTCCTTCACTCATTTCAAACACAGGTTTTGTCACCTACTTCCTTCACTCACCTCAAACACAGGTTTTGTCACCTACTTCCTTCACTCACTTCAAACACAGGTTATGTCACCTTCTTCCTTCACTCACTTCAAACACAGGTTATGTCACCTACTTCTTTCACTCACCTCAAACACAGGTTTTCTTACCTACTTCCTTCACTCATTTCAAACACAGGTTATGTCACCTACTTCCTTCACTCACTGCAAACACAGGTTTTGTCACCTACTTCCTTCCCACACTTGGCTTCCACTCACTGCAAACACAGGTTTTGTCACCTACTTCCTTCACTCACCTCAAACACAGGTTTTGTCACCTACTTCTTTCACTCACTGCAAACACAGGTTTTGTCACCTTCTTCCCTTCACTCTCACCTCAAACACAGGTTTTGTCACCTACTTCCTTCACTCACTGCAAACACAGGTTTTGTCACCTACTTCCTTCACTCACTCTCTGCAAACACAGGTTTTGTCACCTACTTCCTCTTCACTCATTTCCTCAAACACAGGTTTTGTCACCTACTCCTTCACACACTGCAAACACAGGTTTTATCCTACTTCTTCCCTCCACTCACCTCAAACACAGGTTTTGTCACCTACTTCCTTCCACTCACTTCAAAACACAGGTTATGTCACCTACTTCTTTCACTCACCTCAAACACAGGGTTTGTTACCTACTTCCTTCACTCATTTCAAAAACAGGTTATGTCACCTACTTCTTTCACTAACTGCAAACACAGGTTTTGTAACCTACTTCCTTCACTCATTTCAAACACAGGTTTTGTCACCTACTTCCTTCACTCACCTCAAACACAGGTTTTGTCACCTACTTCCTTCACTCACTGCAAACACAGGTTATGTCACCTTCTTCCTTCACTCACTTCAAACACAGGTTATGTCACCTACTTCCTTCACTCACTGCAAACACAGGTTTTGTCACCTACTTCCTTCACTCACTGCAAACACAGGTTTTGTCACCTACTTCCTTCACTCACTGCAAACACAGGTTTTGTCACCTACTTCCTTCACTCACCTCAAACACAGGTTTCTTGTCACCTACTTCCTTCTTCACTCACTGCAAACACAGGTTATGTCACATTCTTCCTTCACTCACTTCAAACACAGGTTATGTCACCTACTTCCTTCACTCACTGCAAACACAGGTTTTGTCACCTACATCCTTCACTCACCTCAAACACAGGTTTTGTCACCTAATTCCTTCACTCACTTCAAACACAGGTTTTGTCACCTACTTCCTTCACCTCCACTCACCCTCAAACACAGGTTTTGTCACCTACTTCCTTTCACTCACTTCCAAACACAGGTTATGTCACCTACTTTTCTTCACTCACTCCACTGCAAACACAGGTTTTGCCTCACCTTTCTTCCTTTCACTCCATTTCAAACACAGGTTTTGTCACCTACTCCCTTCACTCACTTCAAACACAGGTTATGTCACCTCTTCTACTTCCTTCTCACACTTTTTTCAAAACAGGTTTTATTCACACCTACTTCCTTCACTCATTTCAAACACAGGTTATGTTACCTACTTCCCCTCACCTATTTCCTCAAACACAGGTTTTGTTACCTACTTCCTTCACTCATTTCAAACACAGGTTATGTCACTACTTCCTTCACTTCACCTCAAAACACAGGTTTTGTCACCTACTTCCTTCACTCACCTCAAACACAGGTTTTGTCACCTACTTCCTTCACACACCCTGCAAACACAGGTTTTGTCACCTACTCCTTCACTCACTTCAAACACAGGTTATGTGTCACCTACTTCCTCCACTCACCTCAAACACAGGTTTCTTTTACCTACTTCCTTCACTCATTGCAAACACAGGTTTTGTCACCTACTTCCTTCCATTCACCTCAAACACAGGTTATGTCACCTACTACCTTCACTCACTGCAAACACAGGTTTTGTCACCTACTTCCTTCACTCACTGCAAACACAGGTTTTGTCACCTACTTCCTTCACTCACCTCAAACACAGGTTTTGTCACCTACTTCCTTCACTCACTGCAAACACAGGTTATGTCACCTACTTCCTTCACTCACCCTCAAACACAGGTTTTGTCTTCACCTCACTTCCTTCTGCTCCACTTCAAACACACACAGGTTTTGTCACCTACTTCCCTTCACTCACCTCAAACACACAGGTTTTGTCACCTACTTCTTTCACTCACTGCAAACACAGGTTATGTCACCTACTCCCTTCACTCACCTCAAACACAGGTTTTGTTACCACTACTTCCTTCTTTCACTCACCTCAAACACAGGTTTTGTCACCTACTTCCTTCACTCACTGCAAACACAGGTTTTGTCACCTACTTCCTTCACTCACTACAAACACAGGTTATGTCACCTACTTCTTCACTCACCTCAAACACAGGTTTTGTCACCTACTTCCTTTCACTCACCTCAAACACAGGTTATGTCACCTACTTCCTTCACTCACTTCAAACACAGGTTTTGTCACCTACTTCCTTCACTCACCTCAAACACAGGTTTTGTCACCTACTTCCTTCACTCACCTCAAACACAGGTTATGTCACCTACTTCCTTCACTCACCTCAAACACAGGTTTTGTCACCTACTTCCTTCCCTCACCTCAAACACAGCTTATGTCACCTACTTCCTCACTCACTGCAAACACAGGTTTTGTCACCTACTTCCTTCACTCACTTCACTCAAACACAGGTTATGTCACCTACTTCTTTCACTAACTGCAAACACAGGTCTTGTTACCTACTTCCTTCACTCATTTCAAAAACAGGTTATGTCACCTACTTCTTTCACTAACTGCAAACACAGGTCTTGTTACCTACTTCCTTCACTCATTTCAAACACAGGTTTTGTCACCTACTTCCTTCACTCACCTCAAACACAGGTTTTGTCACCTACTTCCTTCACTCACTTCAAACACAGGTTATGTCACCTTCTTCCTTCACTCACTTCAAACACAGGTTATGTCACCTACTTCTTTCACTCACCTCAAACACAGGTTTTCTTACCTACTTCCTTCACTCATTTCAAACACAGGTTATGTCACCTACTTCCTTCACTCACTGCAAACACAGGTTTTGTCACCTACTTGCTTCACTCACTGCAAACACAGGTTTTGTCACCTTCTTCCTTTACTCACCTCAAACACAGGTTTTGTCACCTACTTCCTTCACTCACTGCAAACACAGGTTTTGTCACCTACTTCTTTCACTCACCTTAAACACAGGTTTTGTCACCTACTTCCTTCCATCACCTCAAACACAGCTTATGTCACCTACTTCCTCACTCACTGCAAACACAGGTTTTGTCACCTACTTCCTTCACTCACTTCAAACACAGGTTATGTCACCTACTTCTTTCACTAACTGCAAACACAGGTCTTGTTACCTACTTCCTTCACTCATTTCAAAAACAGGTTATGTCACCTACTTCTTTCACTAACTGCAAACACAGGTTTTGTAACCTACTTCCTTCACTCATTTCAAACACAGGTTTTGTCACCTACTTCCTTCACTCACCTCAAACACAGGTTTTGTCACCTACTTCCTTCACTCACTTCAAACACAGGTTATGTCACCTTCTTCCTTCACTCACTTCAAACACAGGTTATGTCACCTACTTCTTTCACTAACTGCAAACACAGGTCTTGTTACCTACTTCCTTCACTCATTTCAAAAACAGGTTATGTCACCTACTTCTTTCACTTACTGCAAACACAGGTCTTGTTACCTACTTCCTTCACTCATTTCAAACACAGGTTTTGTCACCTACTTCCTTCACTCACCTCAAACACAGGTTTTTGTCACCTACTTCTTTCCCTCACCTCAAACACAGCTTATGTCACCTACTTCCTCACTCACTGCAAACACAGGTTTTGTCACCTACTTCCTTCACTCACTTCAAACACAGGTTATGTCACCTACTTCCTTCACTCACTGCAAACACAGGTCTTGTTACCTACTTCCTTTCACTCATTTCAAAACACAGGTTATGTCACCTACTTCCTTCACTCAACTGCAAACACAGGTTTTGTTACCTACTTCCTTCACTCATTTCAAACACAGGTTTTGTCACCCACTTCCTTCACTCACCTCAAACACAGGTTTTGTCACCTACTTCCTTCTCACTCACTTCAAACACAGGTTATGTCACCTTCTTCCTTCACTCACACTCAAAACACAGGTTATGTCACCTACTTCTCTTTTCACTCACCTCAAACACAGGTTTTGTCACCTACTTCCTTCACTCATTTCAAACACACAGGTTTTGTCACCTACTTCCTTCACTCACTGCAAACACAGGTTTTGTCACCTCACTTGGTTTTCACCTCTTCACTGCAAACACAGGTTTTGTCACCTTCTTCCTTTACTCACCTCAAACACAGGTTTTGTCACCTACTTCCTTCACTCACTGCAAACACAGGTTTTGTCACCTACTTCTTTCACTCACCTTAAACACAGGTTTTGTCACCTACTTCCTTCCATCACCTCAAACACAGCTTATGTCACCTACTTCCTTTGTCACTCACTGCAAACACAGGTTTTGTCACCTACTTCTTTCACTCACTTCAAACACAGGTTATGTCACCTACTTCTTTCACTAACTGCAAACACAGGTCTTGTTACCTACTTCCTTCACTCATTTCAAAAACAGGTTATGTCACCTACTTCTTTCACTAACTGCAAACACAGGTTTTGTCACCTACTTCCTTCACTCATTCTTTCAAACACAGGTTTTGTCACCTACTTCCTTCACTCACCTCAAAAAACACAGGTTTTGTCACCTACTTCCTTCACTCACTTCAAACACAGGTTATGTCACCTACTTCCTTCACTCACTTCTCAAACACAGGTTATGTCACCTACTTCTTTTCACTCACCTCAAACACAGGTTTTGTCACCTACTTCCTTCACTCACTTCAAACACAGGTTATGTCACCTACTTCCTTCACTCACCTCAAACACAGGTTTTGTTGCACCTACTTCTTTCACTCACTTCAAAACACAGGTTTTGTCACCTACTCCTTCACTCACCTCAAAACACAGGTTTTGTCACCTACTTCCTTTCACTCACCCTCAAACACAGGTTTTGTCACTTCCTTCCTTCACTCACTTCAAAACACAGGTTTTGTCACCTACTTCCTTTCACTCACACTGCAAACACAGGTTTTCTCACCTACTTCCTTCACCTTCTCAAAACACAGGTTTATGTCACCTACTTCCTTCACTCACCTCAAACACAGGTTTTGTCACCTACTTCCTTCCACTCACTGCAAACACAGGTTTTGTCACCTACTTCTTTCACTCACTTCAAACACAGGTTTTGTCACCTACTTCCTTCCATCCCCTCAAACACAGGTTATGTCACCTACTTCCTTCACTCACCTCAAACACAGGTTGTGTCACCTACTTCCTTCACTCACCTCAAACACAGGTTTTGTCACCTACTCCTCCTTCACTCACCTGCAAACACAGGTTTTGTCACCTACTTCTTTCACTCACCTCAAACACAGGTTATGTCACCTACTTCTTTCACTCAACTGCAAACACAGGTTTTGTCACCTACTTCCTTCACTCATCCTTCACTCATTCTCAAACACAGGTTTTGTCACCTACTTCCTTCACTCACTGCAAACACAGGTTTTGTCACCTACTTCCTTCACTCACACTGCAAACACAGGTTTTGTCACCTACTTCCTTCACTCACCTCAAACACAGGTTTTGTCACCTACTTCCTTCCACTCACCTCAAACACAGGTTATGTCACCTACTTCCTTCACTCACCTCAAACACAGGTTTTGTCACCTACTTCTTTCACACTCACCTGCAAACACAGGTCTACTTCCTTCACTCATTTCAAACACAGGTTATGTCACCTACTTCCTTCCTTCACTCACCTCAAACACAGGTTACTTCACCTACTTCCTTCACTCACTTCCACTCAAACACACAGGTTTTGTCACCTACTTCTTTCACTCACTGCAAACACAGGTTTGTCACCTACTTCCTTCACTCACCTTAAACACAGGTTTGTCACCTACTTCCTTCCACTCACCTCCACAGGTTTTGTCACCTACTCCTTCACCACCCTCAAACACAGGTTTTGTCACCTACTTCCTTCACTCACCTTCCAAAACACAGGTTATGTCACCTACTTCCTTCACTCACCTCAAACACAGGTTATGTCACCTACTTCCTTCACTCACCTCAAACACAGGTTTTGTCACCTACTTCCTTCACTCACCTCAAACACAGGTTTTGTCACCTACTTCCTTCACTCACCTCAAACACAGGTTTTCATACCTACTTCCTTCACACTCATTTCCCTCAAACACAGGTTTTGTCACCTACTTCCTTCCACTCACTGCAAACACAGGTTTTGTCACCTACTTCCTTCACTCACTGCAAACACAGGTTTTGTCACCTACTTCCTTCACTCACCTCAAACACAGGTTTTGTCACCTACTTCCTTCACTCACTGCAAACACAGGTTTTGTCACCTACTTCTTTCACTCACCTTAAACACAGGTTTTCTCACCTACTTCCTTCCATCCCCTCAAACACAGGTTATGTCACCTACTTCCTTCACTCACCTCAAACACAGGTTGTCTCACCTACTTCTTTCACTCACCTCAAACACGGGTTATGTCACCTTCTTCCTTCACTCACCCTCAAACACAGGTTTTCTCACCTACTTCTTTTCACTCACCTCAAACACAGGTTATGTCACCTACTTCTTTCACTAACTGCAAACACAGGTCTTGTTACCTACTTCCTTCACTCATTTCAAACACAGGTTTTGTCACCTACTTCCTTCACTCACCTCAAACACAGGTTTTGTCACCTACTTCCTTCACTCACACTTAAACACAGGTTTTGTCACCTACTTCCTTCACTCACCTCAAACACAGGTTATGTCACCTACTTCCTTCACTCACCCCAAAACACAGGTTTTCTCACCTACTTCCTTCACTCACCTCAAACACAGGTTTTGTCACCTACTTCCTTTCACTCACCTCAAACACAGGTTTTGTCACCTACTTCCTTCACTCACCTCAAACACAGGTTTTGTCACCTACTTCCTTCACTCACTGCAAACACAGGTTTTGTCACCTACTTCCTTCACTCACTTCAAACACAGCCTTTGTCACCTACTTCCTTCACTCACTGCAAACACAGGTTTTGTCACCTACTTCCTTTACTCACCTCAAACACAGGTTTTGTCACCTACTTCCTTCACTCACTGCAAACACAGGTTTTGTCACCTACTTCTTTCACTCACCTTAAACACAGGTTTTGTCACCTACTTCCTTCCATCCCCTCAAACACAGGTTATGTCACCTACTTCCTTCACTCACCTCAAACACAGGTTGTCTCACCTACTTCTTTCACTCACCTCAAACACGGGTTATGTCACCTACTTCCTTCACTCACCTCAAACACAGGTTTTGTCACCTACTTCTTTCACTCACCTCAAACACAGGTTATGTCACCTACTTCTTTCACTAACTGCAAACACAGGTCTTGTTACCTACTTCCTTCACTCATTTCAAACACAGGTTTTGTCACCTACTTCCTTCACTCACTGCAAACACAGGTTTTGTCACCTACTTCCTTCACTCACTTCAAACACAGGTTTTGTCACCTACTTCTTTCACTCACCTCAAACACAGGTTTCATCACCTCCTACTTTTCCTACTTCCTTCACTCATTTCAAACACAGGTTATGTCACCTACTTCCTTCACTCAAACTCAAACACAGGTTTTGTCACCTACTTCCTTCACTCACTTCAAACACACCTTATGTCACCTACTTCCTTCACTCACTCAAACACAGGTTTTTTCTCACCTACTTCTATCTTCACTCACTGCAAACACAGGTTATGTCACCTACTTCCTTCACTAACTGCAAACACAGGTTTTGTTACCTACTTCCTTCACCACCTTCACAGGTTTTGTCACCTACTTCCTTCCACTCACTCTCAACACAGGTTTTGTCTCACCTACTTCACTTTTGTCACTCACTCAAACACAGGTTATGTCACCTTCTTCCTTCACTCCTCTCAAACACAGGTTATGTCACCTACTTCTTTCACTCACCCTCAAACACAGGTTTTCTCACCTACTTCCTTTCACTCACCTCAAACACAGGTTATGTCACCTACTTCCTTCACTCACCTCAAACACAGGTTTTCATACCTACTTCCTTCACTCATTTCAAACACAGGTTTTGTCACCTACTTCCTTCACTCACTGCAAACACAGGTTTTGTCACCTACTTCCTTCACTCACTGCAAACACAGGTTTTGTCACCTACTTCCTTCACTCACCTCAAACACAGGTTTTGTCACCTACTTGCTTCACTCACTGCAAACACAGGTTTTGTCACCTACTTCTTTCACTCACCTTAAACACAGGTTTTCTCACCTACTTCCTTCCATCCCCTCAAACACAGGTTATGTCACCTACTTCCTTCACTCACCTCAAACACAGGTTGTCTCACCTACTTCTTTCACTCACCTCAAACACGGGTTATGTCACCTTCTTCCTTCACTCACCTCAAACACAGGTTTTGTCACCTACTTCTTTCACTCACCTCAAACACAGGTTATGTCACCTACTTCTTTCACTAACTGCAAACACAGGTCTTGTTACCTACTTCCTTCACTCATTTCAAACACAGGTTTTGTCACCTACTTCCTTCACTCACCTCAAACACAGGTTTTGTCCTCCTTCTTCACCTTCACACCACCTTTTCAAACACAGGTTTTGTCACCTACTTCCTTCACTCACTCAAACACAGGTTTTGTCACCTACTTCCTTCACTCACCTTCAAACACAGGTTTTGTCACCTACTTCCTTCACTCACCTCAAACACAGGTTATGTCACCTACTTCCTTCACTCACCTCAAACACAGGTTTTGTCACCTACTTCCTTCACTCACCTCAAACACAGGTTATGTCACCTACTTCTTTCTCACTAACTGCAAACACAGGTCTTGTCACCTACTTCCTTCACTCATTCTCAAAACACAGGTTTTGTCACCTACTTCCTTTCACTCACTGCAAACACAGGTTTTTTGTCACCTACTTCCTTCACTCACCTCAAACACAGGTTTTGTCACCTACTTCCTTCCACACACTTCAAACACAGGTTTGTCACCTACTTCCTTCCCCACTCACCTCAAACACAGGTTTTGTCACCTACTTCCTTCACTCACTTCAAACACAGGTTTGTCACCTACTTTCACTCACCTCAAAACACAGGTTTTGTCACCTACTTCCTTCACTCACCCCAAACACAGGTTTTGTCCCACCTTCTCACCTCAAACACAGGTTTCTTCACTCTTCCTTCCTCAAACACACAGGTTTTGTCACCTACTTCCTTCCACTCACTGCAAACACAGGTTTTGTCACCTACTTCCTTCACTCACCTCAAACACAGGTTTTGTCACCTACTTCCTTCACTCACCTCAAACACAGGTTTTGTCACCTACTTCCTTCCACTCACTGCAAACACAGGTTTTGTCACCTCACCCATTGCAAAACTTTCACTCACTTCTTCAAACACAGGTTTTGTCACCTACTTCCTTCAAACACGGGTTTTGTCACCTCAAACACAGGTTATGTCACCTACTTCCTTCACTCACCTCAAACACAGGTTGTGTCACCTACTTCCTTTCACTCACCTCAAACACAGGTTTTATGTCACCTACTTCCTTCACTCACCTCAAACACAGGTTTTGTCACCTACTTCTTTCACTCACTCCTCAAACACAGGTTTTGTCACCTACTTCCTTCACTCACTGCAAACACAGGTTTTGTCACCTACTTCCTTCACTCACTTTAAAACACAGGTTTTGTCACCTACTTCCTTCCACTCACCCTCAAACACAGGTTATGTCACCTACTTCCTTCCACTCACCCTCAAACACAGGTTATGTCACCTACTTCCTTCACTCATCACCTCAAACACAGGTTATGTCACCTACTTCCTTCACTCACCTCAAAACACAGGTTTTGTCACCTACTTCTTTCACTCACCTCAAACACAGGTTTTGTCACCTACTTCCTTCACTCACTGCAAACACAGGTTTTGTCACCTACTTCCTTCACTCACCTCAAACACAGGTTTTGTCACCTACTTCCTTCACTCACTGCAAACACAGGTTTTGTCACCTACTTCCTTCACTCACTGCAAACACAGGTTTTGTCACCTACTTCCTTCACTCACCTCAAACACAGGTTTTCTCACCTACTTCTCCTTCACTCACCTCAAACACAGGTTATGTCACCTACTTCCTTCACTCACCTCAAACACAGGTTTTGTCACCTACTTCCTTCACTCACCTCAAACACAGGTTATGTCACCTACTTCCTTCACTCACCTCAAACACAGGTTTTGTCACCTACTTCCTTCACTCACTGCAAACACAGGTTTTGTCACCTACTTCCTTCACTCACCTCAAACACAGGTTTGTCACCTACTTCCTTCACTCACCTCAAACACAGGTTTTGTCACCTACTTCCTTCACTCACCCCTCAAACACAGGTTTGTCACCTACTTCCTTCCACTCACTCATTCAAACACAGGTTTTGTCACCTACTTCCTTCACTCACCTCAAACACAGGTTTTGTCACCTACTTCCTTCCACTTCAAACACAGGTTATGTCACCTACTTCCTTCACTCACCTCAAACACAGGTTGTTGTCACCTACTTCTTTCACTCACCTCTCAAACACAGGTTATGTCACCTTCTTCCTTCACTCACCTCAAACACAGGTTTTTGTCACCTACTTCTTTCACTCACCTCAAACACAGGTTATGTCACCTACTTCCTTCACTCACCTCAAACACAGGTTTTGTCACCTACTTCCTTCACTCACTCTCAAACACAGGTTTGTCACCTACTTCCTTCACTCACTGCAAACACAGGTTTGTCACCTACTTCCTTTCACTCACTCTCAAACACAGGTTTTGTCACCTACTTCCTTCACTCACTTCAAACACAGGTTTTGTCACCTACTTCTTTCACTCACCTCAAACACAGGTTATGTCACCTACTTCCTTCACTCACCCAAACACAGGTTTTCTCACCTACTTCTTTCACCTCACTCAAACACAGGTTATGTCACCTACTTCCTTCACTCACCTCAAACACAGGTTTTCTTACCTACTTCCTTCACTCATTTCAAACACAGGTTATGTCACCTACTTCCTTCACTCACCTCAAACACAGGTTTTGTCACCTACTTCCTTCACTCACTGCAAACACAGGTTTTGTCACCTACTTCCTTCACTCACCTCAAACACAGGTTTTGTCACCTACTTCCTTCACTCACCTCAAACACAGGTTTTGTCACCTACTTGCTTCACTCACTGCAAACACAGGTTTTGTCACCTACTTCCTTCACTCACCTCAAACACAGGTTTTGTCACCTACTTCCTTCCATCCCCTCAAACACAGGTTATGTCACCTACTTCCTTCACTCACCTCAAACACAGGTTGTCTCACCTACTTCTTTCACTCACCTCAAACACGGGTTATGTCACCTACTTCCTTCACTCACCTCAAACACAGGTTTTTGTCACCTACTTCTTTCACTCACCTCAAACACAGGTTATGTCACCTACTTCTTTCACTAACTGCAAACACAGGTCTTGTTACCTACTTCCTTCTCTCATTTCAAACACAGGTTTTGTCACCTACTTCCTTCACTCACTGCAAACACAGGTTATGTCACCTTCTTCCTTCACTCATTTCAAACACAGGTTATGTCACCTACTTCTTTCACTCACCTCAAACACAGGTTTTCTTACCTACTTCCTTCACTCATTTCAAACACAGGCTATGTCACCTACTTCCTTCACTCACCTCAAACACAGGTTTTCATACCTACTTACTTCACTCATTTCAAACACAGGTTATGTCACCTACTTCCTTCACTCACCTCAAACACAGGTTTTGTCACCTACTTCCTTCACTCACTGCAAACACAGGTTTTGTCACCTACTTCCTTCACTCACTGCAAACACAGGTTTTGTCACCTACTTCCTTCACTCACCTCAAACACAGGTTTTGTCACCTACTTCCTTCACTCACAGCAAACACAGGTTTTGTCACCTACTTCCTTCACTCACCTCAAACACAGGTTTTGTCACCTACTTCCTTCACTCACTGCAAACACAGGTTTTGTCACCTACTTCCTTCACTCACCTCAAACACAGGTTTTGTCACCTACTTCCTTCACTCACTGCAAACACAGGTTTTGTCACCTACTTCCTTCACTCACCTGCAAACACAGGTTTTGTCACCTACTTCCTTCTCACTCACTTTCAAAC
Organism: Haliotis rubra; assembly: GCF_003918875.1. Lineage (NCBI taxonomy): Eukaryota > Metazoa > Mollusca > Gastropoda > Lepetellida > Haliotidae > Haliotis > Haliotis rubra. The sequence goes on along the minus strand of NW_025765013.1, from coordinate 189,340 downwards.
ACAGGTTTTGTCACCTACTTCCCTTCACTCACCTCAAACACAGGTTTTGTCACCTACTTCCTTCACTCATTTCAAACACAGGTTATGTCACCTACTTCTTTCACTCACCTCAAAACACAGGTTTTGTCACCTACTTCCTTCACTCACCCTCAAACACAGGTTATGTCACCTACTTCCTTCACTCACCTCAAACACAGGTTTTTGTCACCTACTTCTTTCACTCACTTCCTCAAACACAGGTTATGTCACCTACTTCCTTCACTCACCTCAAACACAGGTTTTGTCACCTACTTCCTTCACTCACTCACTCCAAACACAGGTTTTGTCACCTACTTCCTTCACTCACTGCAAACACAGGTTTTGTCACCTACTTCTTTCACTCACTGCAAACACAGGTTTTGTCACCTACTTCCTTCACTCACTTCAAACACAGGTTTTGTCACCTACTTCCTTCACTCACCTCAAACACAGGTTTTGTCACCTACTTCCTTCACTCACCTTACAACACAGGTTTTGTCACCTACTTCCTTCCACCCCCTCAAACACAGGTTATGTCACCTACTTCCTTCACTCACCTCAAACACAGGTTGTCTCACCTACTTCTTTCACTCACCTCAAACACGGGTTATGTCACCTTCTTCCTTCACTCACCTCAAACACAGGTTTTGTCACCTACTTCTTTCACTCACCTCAAACACAGGTTATGTCACCTACTTCTTTCACTCACTGCAAACACAGGTTTTGTCACCTACTTCCTTCACTCACCTCAAACACAGGTTTTGTCACCTACTTCCTTCACTCACCTCAAACACAGGTTTTGTCACCTACTTCCTTCACTCACTTCAAACACAGGTTATGTCACCTACTTCCTTCACTCACTTCAAACACAGGTTATGTCACCTACTTCTTTCACTCACCTCAAACACAGGTTTTCTTACCTACTTCCTTCACTCATTTCAAACACAGGTTATGTCACCTACTTCCTTCACTCACCTCAAACACAGGTTTTCATACCTACTTCCTTCACTCATTTCAAACACAGGTTATGTCACCTACTTCCTTCACTCACCTCAAACACAGGTTTTGTCACCTACTTCCTTCACTCACTGCAAACACAGGTTTTGTCACCTACTTCCTTCACTCACCTCAAACACAGGTTTTGTCACCTACTTCCTTCACTCACCTCAAACACAGGTTTTGTCACCTACTTTCTTCACTCACTGCAAACACAGGTTTTGTCACCTACTTCTTTCACTCACCTCAAACACAGGTTTTGTCACCTACTTCCTTCCACTCACCTCAAACACAGGTTATGTCACCTACTTCCTTCACTCACCTCAAACACAGGTTTTGTCACCTACTTCTTTCACTCACCTCAAACACAGGTTATGTCACCTACTTCCTTCACTCACCTCAAACACAGGTTTTGTCACCTACTTCCTTCACTCACCTCAAACACAGGTTATGTCACCTACTTCTTTCACTCACCTCAAACACAGGTTTTGTTACCTTCTTCCTTCACTTATTTCAAACATAGGTTATGTCACCTACTTCCTTCACTCACTGCAAACACAGGTTTTGTCACCTTCTTCCTTCACTCACTTCAAACACAGGTTATGTCACCTACTTCTTTCACTAACTGCAAACACAGGTCTTGTTACCTACTTCCTTCACTCATTTCAAACACAGGTTATGTCACCTTCTTCCTTCACTCACCTCAAACACAGGTTATGTCACCTACTTCCTTCACTCATTTCAAACACAGGTTATGTCACCTACTTCTTTCACTCACCTCAGACACAGGTTTTGTCACCTGCTTCCTTCACTCACCTCAAACACTGGTTATGTCACCTACTTCCTTCACTCACTTCAAACACAGGTTTTGTCACCTTCTTTAAACACTCACTTCATACACAGAGATTTTTGATGCAAAAAATAAACCCAATTTGGACAGATGGAGCAGAATTCTGGGGATTAGTAGACTTTCATCTAATAGAGAGAATACACTTGTATGCATGCAAGAAATATCTTGGTGTTGAATACAGTTAGCGCAGAGAATGTAGCAGATATCCAATGCACTTGTTTACAAGGATAAAAGTTGTCAAATATTGGTTAAAACTGTTAAATATGCCTCCATATTGTTAACCTAAAAACTGCTATAATATGATGTTATTGTATGGTGAAAATGGACAATGAACTTGGACATCTCATGTTATGAACTTCTTATTCTCTATTGGCTTCAGAAACGTTTAGAATGCGCAATATGTAGAATCGCATACACCATTCATTCAGTCTTTAACCATAAGACTTAAAGACATATATCTTCAAACATGGTGTGAGAAAATATCTTTGTCAACTAAATGTTTTTATTAATCAAAATTTAAAAAAGATCTATTCAATGAAGTATACTTATCATGTGTTAATATAAACAAAGCAAGCAAGATTCCGATGTTCATTTCACGATTTGTTGATTAAAAGCGGCAGATATAAAGATGTTAAAAAAGAAGATAGAATATGTACACTATGTAATTTAAGTGAAATTGAAGATGAACATCACTTTCTTCTCATCCGTCCATCGTATAATTCAATAGGTTGTAAATATATTAAAAGGTATTACTATGTCTATCCAAGTATCATAAAATTCTCTACACTTATAAGCAGTACAAATCAAAATATATTACAAAATCTTGTATAGGACAAATGTTTTATGACTGTAATGCAAATATATTTATTTATGTAATTCCCCATCATATATGTGTATGTACTATAGGCCTGTGGCCTCTTCAGTACGAAATAAAGTTTGATTGATTGACACAGGATATGTCACTTACACGCTCAAATCAATTGAAAAATATTATGAACGTAAGACTATTGTTTTGAAGATTTTCCTTATACGTGATCTAGTCATGCCCTAACACAGTTCCAGCTGTCATGATTATTTTATGTGTTTGTGGTACAGGCAAACCCGATGACATCCCCCTCCTTATTCCGCTGTACCTGGGCGACATCATGGTGGCCTCCGTCACGGGGTTACAGGGGAAGTCACAGGAGGAATGGGAAACTTATGTTACATACATCAACACCATGTGCAAGAGGGTGCAGATCCCCCTTGACACGGGTCTCAGAGGTAAGTTGAACAAACAAATCACAACATCATGTACCAGAGGGTGCAGATCCTCCTTGACACGGGTCTCAGAGGGAAGTGTAACAAACAAATCACAACACCATGTACCAGAGGGTGCAGATCCCCCTTGACACGGGTCTCAGGGGTAAGTGCAACAAACCAACACAACACTATGTACCAGAGGGTGCAGATCCCCCTTGACACGGGTCTCAGAGGTAAATGTAACAAACCCACACAACACTATGTACCAGAGGGTGCAGATCCCCCTTGACACGGGTGTCAGAGGTAAGTTGAACAAACAAATCACAACGCTATGTACCAAAGGGTGCAGATCCCCCTTGACACGGGTCTCAGAGGTAAGTTGAACAAACAAATCACAACACTATGTACCAGAGGGTGCAGATCCCCCTTGACACGGGTCTCAGAGGGAAGTGTAACAAACAAATCACAACACTATGTACCAGAGGGTGCAGATCCCCCTTGACACGGGTCTCAGGGGTAAGTGTAACAAACAAATCACAACACTATGTACAAGAGGGTGCAGATCCCCCTTGACACGGGTCTCAGAGGTAAGTTGAACAAACAAATCACAACGCTATGTACCAGAGGGTGCAGATCCCCCTTGACACGGGTCTCAGAGGTAAGTTGAACAAACAAATCACAACACTAAGTACCAGAGGGTGCAGATCTCCCTTGACACGGGTCTCAGAGGTAAATGTAACAAACCCACACAACACTATGTACCAGAGGGTGCAGATCCCCCTTGACACGGGTCTCAGGGGTAAAAGTAACAAACCCGCACAGTACCATGTGTTTACAAGATCGTGCAGATCCACCTTGACGCGATGGTCACTGACAACACGTGTGTCTTGGGTACATTTTAAGAGAATACATATCAACTTCATACAGAGATGATTGAACATTTCCTGCACAATAACATTAAGTAAATATTCTTAATGAAAAGGGTTTAATAATTCATACGCAGTTTTGTGCGTAAAAGTGTTTTCCAATAAAGACTGCCGATATATTTTTGAACTTGTCACTTACCAGTGTCTCAGATACCAGTATGAAGGCGGAGATGAAAAGGTGGCACGCATTAGCAACAGGGTGACATAGCAGCCGTGTATCTGGACGCAGAGAGAGGAGTGAGACAAGGTTTTATGCTGCCGCACCCTTTTTCACCAACATCGACGATGTACTATAACCAGGTGTATTAATGCCCCTGTCATATATCTTCACCTCGTTTTCAGAAATCGCCCTGTACTCGCCCCAGTCGATTCAGGGCTCTGACAACGTCTACGACTTCATCGAACCCAGCAGTTACATCATCGCCGACTGGGACGGAAAGAAAGCTACAGACACTCGGGCTGTCACAAGGGTGACTAGCGGGAAGCCCCCTAAACCTCCCAAACCCCTGCCACCACCTCAGACAGACAGCAGACCTCCTCAGCTGCCAAAGAGGTCTGAGCATAAACCAACGAGACGGTTTTCCGAGGACGCTGCCACAAGTAACCAGTATGTGAACGATATCGGGAGGGCTGTTGTTAATCCCTTCACTGCGCTGGCAAAAGCTGCAGCTGAGAAGACAAACAAAGGAGAGTACAAGCTGGAAAAGGCTGCTAGCCAAGGTCAAGTCTCGGAATATGCTATAGTGGAGGAGAATAAACCTCTTGAGAGTATGTCAATCGATGAAATTGTCCAAAAACTGAAGGAACTGAAACTGGACAAACACGCCAAAGCTTTCAGGGAGCAAGGAGTCGACGGGCCGTTGGCATTAGAGCTGGATGAGACTATCTTGAAAGAGGACTTCAAATTTAGCAAGTTCGAGATTTTGAAGTTCATGAAATTTGTTGAGACAGGTCATATTCCTCACTAAGATTTATTCTTAACGACCAATGTACGCAGACAGTGTGAACTGATACCGGAACGTATCACAGTTTACAATGGATTTGATGCCGCGTGTTTAGGGTATCATTTTATCATTTGACTGTGCTCGTGTGGGCTCGTATATCTAACCAGCACTGATCTGTTGGTGACAGGAAGGCGTCAGGCATCCATCGGTATATATTTGTCTCCTAACCCTTCTGATCAGTTGGTGACAGGATGGTGTCAAGCATCCATCAGTATATATTTAGTCAATGTCACGTGTCTACCAGTCTTTGTGTCAGTCAATGTCACGTCCGTCAGTTTGTACACGTGTGTGCCTGCAGGTCATGCACAATGCAAATACAATGCAGCTTTCACCAGTATTTACACACACACACACATCTACATATATCAGAATTGTATTCACCCTTGTCTAAGATTCTTTAAATAAATTATGTTTCTTGATGGGAATTGAAAGTATTCATTTTAGGATCATGGCAATGTGTGTTGGTGAGGTTTAACACAGCCTGGGATCATTATAGCAAACGATCCTGTCGTCTATTACAGAAATACATATTAGACATTTATGTTAAGACAAAGCATTAGCCTATATTCTCGTGCCTACACTTTGTACCTCACATTTGCACTGTGACCACATCTTGTAAAGGTTTGATAGCTTAGGTACTTACTTCGCTATTCTCTGTCGTTTGAAAAGTTGTTTATAAAACCACTGCTCACACATTGGTTAGTTATAATGTTCTGAGTCTCACAAGGAAAGACTTAACCTAAGAACATTGAAATGGTTTATTTTCAACATAATCCCCTTTATCGTCGATACGATTTTGTCATCAGTGTTGGAAGGAGAAGAAAGGAAGGTTTTATCGTCTATTTGTCGATTTTCAAAAGGCTTTTGATTCCGTCAACAGGAAACTTTTGTGGTATGACCTTTATTCAAATGATATTCATGGTTCAAATGATTAAGGACATGTATTCAAAAACGTTGGCCTCTGTTAAAATATCACGGAGCAATATCACGGATTATTTCAATTGTTTTAGTGGTATTAGACAAGGATGCATTTTAAGTCCTCTCATATTTTCATTATTCATAAACGAGCTGGAAAATGACATTCAGCATTTCGGTGGCAGGGGCATCTTTGTTCACGAATATTTATTAGAGTTCTTTATACTTCTCTATGCTGATGATTTATGTATTTTTGCAGACTCTGTTCTCGAGTTACAAAAGAAAATAGACGTTTTGTAACAATTGGGGCTTAAGAGTCAATTTAGATAAGACTGAAGTATTGTTTTTTCGAAATTGTGGCAAATTAAGGAAATATGAAAACTGGAAACTGGGCGATGTCCCAGTCAAGATATCAACCTACTATTGTTATCTCGGTACTTATGGTATTTACGTAGATACATATGTCAGATGTATAAGATACTGGTTCAAACGTCTTAACATGTCTCAAAACAGGTACCCCAAACAGTGTTATAGTATCTTAATAGATTTACATGCAGCTGGTAAGGAAACTTGGGTTACTCATATTAAACATCTATTGTATTCTCTAGGTTTGGGAATAGTTTGGCAATGCCAAGGTGTTGGTGATGTGGGATGCTTTATAAATGAATTAACGCTTAGGGTTAAAGATTGTTATACACAAATTTTTATGCAGAGTTTAAATTGCCCCTCTTTCCCGAGCTATACCTAAGCAGTTTACGTAAAGAATACGCACGCATGCTCACCTTGTTCAGAATTGGCGAACTCGATATAATGCAAAACACAGGAAGGAGGCAGAGTACGTGTGGACAAAAACATCAGTTTTTGCCCACTATGTAGTTTAAATGCTATTGAAAATGAAAGTCATTTTATTTTTGTTTGTCCTGTTTATCATGTTATACGTCTTAAATATGTTCCTTATTTACACGTGGGCACTATCAGTCACAGAGAGACTCTTGTTAGAATGCTACAGTCCTCTGATGTCTTACTGTTAAAAAACCTGGCAAATTTTGTGAAAGACGCTGTCAGTCTACGATCGTCATATCTTTTAGGAAATTTAGGAAATGCAGCACCAATTGTAAATATTTGCATGTAATATGTACGTGGGCCTGAGGCCTTATTACTGAAATAAATAAAGGAAGGATTAATCTTAGTTTCTTACAAGTCAATTTGAACTAGCAACTTCGTGCTCTACATTCTACTCCACACTACAAAGGAAAATCCGTGTATATCTGCGTAAGAAAGGGTCTTCAGGAATGCTGGAGACTAACGGGATCGGGTGGTCGGTCAGGTTCGTTGTCTTGGTTGATACATGTCATCGTATCCCGGTTGCGTAGATGGATGCTCGTGATGTCAATCACTGGATGGACTGGATGGACAAACCGCGGCCAAAACCCGGGAAACGTGCTGAGTGCAGCGTTAAACAATCAACACACAGTCATACGTAGGAAGAGGCATTCTTCCCAACACAACGCGTCATCAACAAACAGTCATACGTAGGAAGAGGCATTCTTCCCAACACAACGCGTCATCAACAAACAGTCATACGTAGGAAGAGGCATTCTTCCCAACACAACGCGTCATCAACAAACAGTCATACGTAGGAAGAGGCATTCTTCCCAACACAACGCGTCATCAACAAACAGTCATACGTAGGAAGAGGCATTCTTCCCAACAGAACGCGTCATCAACAAACAGTCATACGTAGGAAGAGGCATTCTTCCCTACACAACGCGTCATCAACAAACAGTCATACGTAGGAAGAGGCATTCTTCCCAACACAACGCGTCATCAACAAACAGTCATACGTAGGAAGAGGCATTCTTCCCAACACAATGCGTCATCAACAAACAGTCATACGTAGGAAGAGGCATTCTTCCCAACACAACGCGTCATCAACAAACAGTCATACGTAGGAAGAGGCATTCTTCCCAACACAATGCGTCATCAACAAACAGTCATACGTAGGAAGAGGCATTCTTCCCAACACAACGCGTCATCAACAAACAGTCATACGTAAGGAAGAGGCATTCTTCGCAACACAATGCGTTATCAACAAACAGTCATACGTAGGAAGAGGCATTCTTCCCAACACAACGCGTCATCAACAAACAGTCATACGTAGGAAGAGGCATTCTTCCCAACACAACGCGTCATCAACAAACAGTCATACGTAGGAAAAGGCATTCTTCCCAACACAACGCGTCATCAACAAACAGTCATACGTAGGAAGAGGCATTCTTCACAACACAACGCGTTATCAACAAACAGTCATACGTAGGAAGAGGCATTCTTCCCAACACAACGCGTCATCAACAAACAGTCATACGTAGGAAGAGGCATTCTTCACAACACAACGCGTTATCAACAAACAGCCATACGTAGGAAGAGGCATTCTTCCCAACACAACGCGTCATCAACAAACAGTCATACGTAGGAAGAGGCATTCTTCCCAACACAACGCGTCATCAACAAACAGTCATACGTAGGAAAAGGCATTCTTCCCAACACAACGCGTCATCAACAAACAGTCATACGTAGGAAGAGGCATTCTTCCCAACACAATGCGTCATCAACAAACAGTCATACGTAGGAAGAGGCATTCTTCCCAACACAACGCGTCATCAACAAACAGTCATACGTAGGAAGAGGCATTCTTCCCAACACAACGCGTCATCAACAAACAGTCATACGTAGGAAAAGGCATTCTTCCCAACAGAACGCGTCATCAACAAACAGTCATACGTAGGAAGAGGCATTCTTCGCAACACAATGCGTTATCAACAAACAGTCATACGTAGGAAGAGGCATTCTTCCCAACACAACGCGTCATCAACAAACAGTCATACGTAAGAAGAGGCATTCTTCCCAACACAACGCGTCATCAACAAACAGTCATACGTAGGAAGAGGCATTCTTCACAACACAACGCGTTATCAACAAACAGTCATACGTAGGAAGAGGCATTCTTCCCAACACAACGCGTCATCAACAAACAGTCATACGTAAGAAGAGGCATTCTTCCCAACACAATGCGTTATCAACAAACAGTCATACGTAGGAAAAGGCATTCTTCCCAACACAACGCGTCATCAACAAACAGTCATACGTAAGAAGAGGCATTCTTCCCAACACAACGCGTCAATATTGACCAAAGCACGATATTGTGGCCATTTTGTCTCATTGTCGCTATGTCGACCTTTGAATAATCTTCTACGAAAGAGCGACAATGCGAAAACGCTGCAGTTTTCAAGGTCAAGCATGTTGCATTGTCGACCCACCTCAAGTGTGTCCAAAAAGTGTCGCATTGCCGCGGTGTTGCGCTTTTCTATTAATGGTGCGCATATGAAGTAAGTGAATTAATCTACGCATGCGAAAATAGTTACACGCCCTTTAATTCCAATGGTCTTTTGATAGCTGATGTGGTTCTTAAACGAAAGTGGAAATATGGGTAGTATAAAGAAAACATGTTTTCAAAGACAATTCTTTGCATTTCCGTCTTAGACAACTTCATAAACTGGAGATGGTACACTGTGGTCCTGTCATTATAGACGGCGCTGTTCGCTCTGCACAGCTGTGTGTTTGTGATGTCCAAGAGAACTCTGGTCACCAGGTCCAGTGTCCCAGCACCATACGCAGACAGCACTTGGGGGTTCCAGTCCCAGCACCATACGCAGACAGCACTTGGGGGTTCCAGTCCCAGCACCATACGCAGACAGCACTTTGGGGTTCCACTCCCATCACCATACGCAGACAGCACTTGGGGGTTCCAGTCCCAGCACCATACGCAGACAGCACTTGGGGGTTCCAGTCCCAGCACCATACGCAGACAGCACTTGGGGTTGGGGGGTGGGGTGCTTCCAGTCCTAGCACCATGCGCAGGCAGCCCTTGGGGGTTCCAGTCCCAGCACCATACGCAGGCAGCACTTGGGGTTGGGGGTGGGTTGTTTCCAGTCCCAGCACCATACGCAGACAGCACTTGGGGGTGGGGGTGGGTTGTTCCAGTCCCAGCACCATACGCAGGCAGCACTTGGGGTTGGGGGTGGGGTGTTTCCAGTCCTAGCACCATACGCAGGCAGCACTTGGGGTGGGGGGTGGGGTGTTTCCAGTCCTAGCACCATACGCAGGCAGCCCTTGGGGGTTCCAGTCCCAGCACCATACGCAGACAGCACTTTGGGGTTCCACTCCCATCACCAAAATAATCGAGCCTGGACCAGACCATCCAGTGATTGACATCATGAGCATCGATCTACGCAGTGGGGATACGATGACATGTATGGTTCCATTCCCAGCACCATACGCAGGCAGCACTTGAGGTCCCAGTCCCAGCATCATACTTGGGGGGTTCCTTCAATATCAAGCTGCGAGACTGAAAAAACTGAAATATTATTCAAAGCGATGATAAATCCAAACACGCTCTCTCGATCAAATCAATGAAATTTGCTGTGCTGAAGTGCTCATGGTAATTATCATTTTTGACGAAACGAGGCTTCGAGAGCTTCATGAATTACGAACGTACATAAAATAATGTTTTTGCGAAGTCTTTCTCTCCAATACACTTTGCATTTGTTGCATATTCAAGATATGTCAGCAGTGTTTTCTCATATTGTCTGGGAAAGTAGTACGGCGTTCTGAGACAGCAAAGGAGGGTTGAGTCCCTTTACCGTGAAAAGATCCGTCCATGCATGGCTCAACCATGGTGTTACCGCACTGAGAAATGACAGAATCTCAAAGCAGAGATAACACTCACTCGTGGCGTTGGCACAAACTACTGCCACGCAGAGATATAAATATTTTACAGGCGGTTCGTTCATATAGTAGACACGGGATGAATGTGTCACTGCAGTGATAGGAGCAGACAGTTCCCTGTGCACAGTTGTCTCCCTTTCCGCGGATCAACTAATCGGGTTTGGGAGTAAAATCCCCCCGGGGTGTGAATCATTCTTCTCAGCACTCAAGACAAGACAAGACAAAGACAATCGTTTATTGTATTTTAGGCCACCGGCCCTTATACAAGCAGGTTACATACATTAAGGCATGGTTAACTGTAGTCCACCCCGCGACAATTTCTCAAAACAAATCACAATTAAAAAAGATGAATTTCTGCCAAAGTGACACAGATGTGCTACAATTTCCAAACTGGTTATTACCGTGGTCAGATCAATCCTGTCGAATGGCTGTATACGTTGTGATGCTGAGCATACTAAATCCAGCTCAAACACCCATGAGTCAACCTGGCAAGTCAACGCCGCCTTGAGAGGTAGTCACACTGAGCCAGGCGCGTAGCAGGCCAATTGTTCCGTGTAAGCCAATAGCTTGCAAAGCTGTATATTTAGATAATATTGAGGGCTTGTCCAACCTTTTTAGCAACAATCACATCTAAGCCCGGGCATTTTTTATAATGACATCTACGCTCCTCTGAGCATACAGTTGGATTACAGTTTAACTGGATTAAAACTGTTTTAGTTGGAGCTCATCCCGCTTTCTGAAGTCGTGAAGGGAAACGAGGCGAAGATCTATATATATATAGGCGCTGGAGTGTTCCCTTGATCCACGGATGTCTTTTTTCTGGCATTCTTTTCACCAACTCAACTCCCTGGGGAGTATGCAACTCATGCAGCCTGTTAATTAAGATCAGCGAGTTATCACACAGACTCACAAGGTACCCATTTGCAGCTGGGTGGACTGGGACATAGTCACAGTATTTTGTCCAATGATACTGCACGTTACCATACCCGCAACTAGGTATATGCACGTGTTCGTGTGTCCACCATGTGGTCACCTACCATTGGATGAGTGGTTCTTTTAAGTACACATGGTTGTGTACTGCACACTAGGGGTTGTCGCAACACTGAAAGAGCAGTAATGTTAGATCCAAGGTTTTCACACCCGGTCACAAGTGGGGATCGATACAGGCACCTTTCGTTTACCAGCGCGGCGCCTTAGACAGCTCGCCCACCTTGCCCCTATCGAAGTGACGATTGAGAGACAACCTCAGACAGTGACACCAGATAATAATGAACACGGATATAACATACTGGCGGCTTTAACTGAGGGTTTTAGTTTCGATAATACACTTTCTTCTTACTTGCATAAAAGTCAATCGAAAGGAAGGGTTTGGGGGACATTCTCGAGATTTCGAATCCTCGCTTTCTGGACATTTCAAATCAACCAGGATGCAAGATCGCGACAATGTACCTTACAGTGTTTCATACCAAAAGAATAGCTAAATTATGAGCAGGTCATATTTACGTGACATATCTAGGTCCGTGGACCTTCTTCTATCTTTCTGGCAAACTATAGGTACACACAAACATACCAGTGGTCAACTGTTTTTTAAAAAACTACAGATACCCATGTATATACCTGTCTGACTTAGTATCTATCAGTCATTATGCTATGATCGGTGTATGTAAGTGCTTACAGAGGGAACTTTCGAAGAGTTACCTCCCCTACTCCAAACCCCAGTCTGTGTTGAGGCTTTCTCTGACCGTATGACGTCGTATATTGTAGCCGTGCATTGAAGACGGCTCAGCAGACACAGTTCACGTTTACATACGCGATATTAGCACCACATTGTTGTATTAGTACCTTTCTTCGGCCCTCAGCAGAAGTAATATTAATATCTGTTGAAGACAACTAGCTTATTGGCACTGTATAAGCCTCTCATCTTGACATCAGTTAACTTACGTCCTGTAGGGAATTGAAGTGATGGTATTTCCATTAGACCTACGTCATTGCCATTTCATAGAAAATATTACTTTGCTTAAACACAAAGATGGAGAACATATATTTGTCCTGGATCAATATTTCACTTATTGTGAGGCGTCAGCAGCTGGAGATACAAAGTTCTCCACACGAATGTCGTGCGTGTTATTCAACAAATTCTTATTGTCGAGTGTCAGAGAAGATGTCTTCATCTCCCCAACATAACATCGCGTGTCTGTGGTCAGCGTGTGTCTCGCAAAGTAATTGGAACATGTAACACTGAAGATCCCCGCACATAATCACCCTGACTGGCACCTTCTGATGGTGTTACCCACAGTCCAGGTTAACTGCGGTATACAACGTCCTCCTAGTGACAAGATCCGCCCCGCTGTGTAAAGAATATATAAATATACTATATTCAGGGGTCACACTTCTCGGGATGAGATCAATTAAACATATGTATCCTGGAGACAAGAATGTTTTATTCATACACCAAGTGTCCGCGTTCCGTGTCTGCCTACTGTTTCAGTGTCTGCGTTTCACATTGTCGTGGGGACCCAGCTGATTGCGTGACGTCGTACCCCGAAGGCGTGAAAGGCTGCTCATGTGTTTGTGTCATTGAGACATCACATGGCATCATGTGTCTGTAAGATGAGAGTAGTATCTTGTTTCAGTCTGAGCTCTCTTTAAGTAAACAAAACCTCAAACCCCCTCAGCAAAGATACCTGCCAGGACACAAAATGGGTTAACTGAAACAAAAACTATTTGATCCCTTCGACATGTATCATGAAGAGTCGCTATACAAAGAGAGCAGGACGTCAGTTTGCGTGAGGATAATAATATCATAGTAACATATACATTACTGTCGGTCGAGAACTTTACCGACCTTGGATTGGTAGTTCAGGTGATGTTGGTAACGGGGGTGGAACACTCACTGATGTATATCTTTTGATGATTATAAACTGAGGAAGAGATTATACGTATCTTCACCCGGATGAAAAAAATAGAAAGTACAAACCTACCTCACTCATTCACTGAACACTTTTATACAGAGCAATCCCTATTCTTGTACCTATCAAATATGAATACCATGTATGCCGTTGACATGTTGAATTTATTTTCATATAGTCTAATGCCGGCATGTGTGTCCACTCCGACCGTTACCCTCAACTGATGTTCAGGGTTACGTTTGGTAGCTGGGCAATAACATGTACACCAAAGACGTGTGGTGAAGACCTTGATGATAATTAATGGTTTCAAGGATGGTTTGCCAAAAGTGATACCGTATATCTGGAATCTACAGTGTAAACCCGCACTGACGGGGTACGATGACAGAACAGGTCAGTCAGGCAAGGACTTGGAGACAAACTCCGCATTCATCTTTTGTATTCAACGTGTACTTAATGACGTAGGTAGTAGGTTGGAATCCCAGATTGGCGTTCATAATCCTTGGTTTGTAATATCCGTGATAGTTGGTAGAGGCACTAAAGGTTTCCCTTCTCCATCAGGCCAACACTGGGGGATACTGCTGGCGTACTGTTTATAGTGTCGTAAAGCACAATTCACTCACTAATTAATCCTGAGTGACCGAGGAGATCTAACCCTAACGCGCTGCCTTTCATTTCTATTGCTTGTTGTTGAAGGCACACTCGGGGATTACTATTATAAGCTTGGACCAGACAGTCCAGTGATGGTACTTATCATAGGTACCTTACAACACAACTATGAATACGATGACAGGCACACTTAGGTCGGCGAGTCTGACCACCCGATACGACAACAACGGGTTTAGTGAAGTTGTCACAAGAATATTCACTTGAGTTGAGCATGACGAACAACCACTTTACATCTCTGACCCCGCGAGCGGACTTTAAATTAAACAGACATACAGCTGAGGTCGTGGTCATTGACGTCAGTCCCGCACTGTCATTCATCACCTTCACAAAACTATTTGACCAGTAGTCAGGTCAATCCGGACTACTCCACCAGCGATGATAGGAATACTGGTTTTTATCACAAGCAATACGCCCGGAAGTGACACTCATTCCATCAGTGGCTGATACTAACCAACACTCCATCAGTGACTGATACTAACCAACATTCCATTAGTGATTGATACTAACCAACATTCCGTCACTGGCTGACAATAACCAACATTCAATCACTGGCTGATTGATACTAACCAACATTCCATTAGTGGCTGATACAAACCAACATTGCATCATTGGCTGACAATAACCAACATTCCATCACTGGCTGATTCATACAAACCAACATACTATCAGTGATTGATACTAACCAACATCCCATCAGTGGATGATTGATACTAACCAACATTCCATCAGAGGCTGATACCAACCAACATTCCATCAGAGGTTGATACTTACCAACATTCCATCAGTGGCTGATACTAACCAACATTCCATCAGTGGCTGATACTAACCAACATTCAGTCAGTGGCTGATACTAACCAACATTCCATCAGTGGCTGATACTAACCAACATTCAGTCAGTGGCTGATACTAACCAACATTCCATCAGAGGCTGATACTAATCAACATTCCATCAGTGGCTGATACTAACCAACATTCCATCACAGGCTGATACTAACCAACATTCCATCAGTGGCTGATACTAACCAACATTCCATCAGAAGCTGATACTAACCAACATTCCATCAGAGGCTGATACTAACCAACATTCCATCAGTGGCTGATACTAACCAACATTCCATCAGAGGTTGATACTAACCAACATTCCATCAGTAGCTGATACTAACCAACATTCCATCACTGGCTGATTGATACTAACCAACATTCCATTAGTGGCTGATACAAACCAACATTGCGTCATTGGCTGACAATAACCAACATTCCATCACTGGCTGATTGATACTAACCAACATACCATCAGTGATTGATACTAACCAACATTGCGTCATTGGCTGAAAATAACCAACATTCCATCAGTGGTTGACAATAACCAACATCCCATCAGTGGATGATTGATACTAACCAACATTCCTTCAGTGGCTGATGCTAAACAACATTCCAACAGTGGCTGATACTAACCAACATTCCATCAGAGGTTGATACCAACCAACATTCCATCAGAGGCTGATACTAACCAACATTCCATCAGAGGCTGATACTAACCAACATTCCATCAGAGGCTGATACTAACCAACATTCCATCAGTGGCTGATACTAACCAACATTCCATCAGAGGCTGATACTAACCAACATTCCATCAGAGGCTGATACTAACCAACATTCCATCAGAGGCTGATACCAACCAACATTCCATCAGTGGCTGATACTAACCAACATTCCATCAGTGGCTGATACTAACCAACATTCCATCAGCAGCTGATACTAACCAACATTCCATCAGTAGCTGATACTAACCAACATTCCATCAGAGGCTGATACTAACCAACATTCCATCAGAGGCTGATACTAACCAACATTCCATCAGAGGCTGATACTAATCAACATTCCATCAGTGGCTGATACTAATCAACATTCAGTCAGTGGCTGATACTAACCAACATTCCATCACTGGCTGACAATAACCAACATTCCATCACTGGCTGATTGATACTAACCAACATTCCATTAGTGGCTGATACAAACCAACATTGCGTCATTGGCTGACAATAACCAACATTCCATCACTGGCTGATTGATACTAACCAACATACCATCAGTGATTGATACTAACCAACATTGCGTCATTGGCTGACGATAACCAACATTCCATCAGTGGTTGACAATAACCAACATCCCATCAGTGGATGATTGATACTAACCAACATTCCATCAGAGGTTGATACTAACCAACATTCCATCAGAGGCTGATACCAACCAACATTCCATCAGAGGCTGATACTAACCAACATTCCATCAGTGGCTGATACTAACCAACATTCCATCAGTGGCTGATACTAACCAACATTCAGTCAGTGGCTGATACTAACCAACATTCCATCAGAGGCTGATACTAATCAACATTCCATCAGTGGCTGATACTAACCAACATTCCATCAGAGGCTGATACTAACCAACATTCCATCAGAGGTTGATACTAATCAACATTCCATCAGTGGCTGATACTAACCAACATTCCATCAGAGGCTGATACTAACCAACATTCCATCAGTGGCTGATACTAACCAACATTCAGTCAGTGGCTGATACTAACCAACATTCCATCAGAGGCTGATACTAATCAACATTCCATCAGTGGCTGATACTAACCAACATTCCATCAGAGGCTGATACTAACCAACATTCCATCAGAGGTTGATACTATTCAACATTCCATCAGTGGCTGATACTAACCAACATTCCATCAGTGGCTGATACTAACCAACATTCCATCAGAGGCTGATACTAACCAACATTCAGTCAGTGGCTGATACTAACCAACATTCAGTCAGTGGCTGATACTAACCAACATTCCATCAGAGGCTGATACTAATCAACATTCCATCAGTGGCTGATACTAACCAACATTCCATCAGAGGCTGATACTAACCAACATTCCATCAGAGGCTGATACTAACCAACATTCCATCACAGGCTGATACTAATCAACATTCCATCAGTGGCTGATACTAACCAACATTCAGTCAGTGGCTGATACTAACCAACATTCCATCAGAGGCTGATACTAACCAACATTCCATCAGAGGCTGATACTAATCAACATTCCATCAGAGGCTGATACTAACCAACATTCCATCAGAGGCTGATACTAACCAACATTCCATCAGAGGCTGATACTAATCAACATCCCATCACTGGCTGATTGATACTAACCAACATTCCATTAGTGGCTAATACAAACCAACATTGCATCATTGGCTGACAATAACCAACATTCCATCACTGGCTGATTGATACTAACCAACATACCATCAGTGATTGATACTAACCAACATTGCGTCATTGGCTGACGATAACCAACATTCCATCAGTGGTTGACAATAACCAACATCCCATCAGTGGATGATTGATACTAACCAACATTCCATCAGTGGCTGATACTAACCAACATTCCATCAGAGGCTGATACTAACCAACATTCCATCAGAGGTTGATACTAACCAACATTCCATCAGAGGCTGATACCAACCAACATTCCATCAGAGGCTGATACTAACCAACATTCCATCAGTGGCTGATACTAACCAACATTCCATCAGAGGCTGATACTAACCAACATTCAGTCAGTGGCTGATACTAACCAACATTCAGTCAGTGGCTGATACTAACCAACATTCCATCAGAGGCTGATACTAATCAACATTCCATCAGTGGCTGATACTAACCAACATTCCATCAGAGGCTGATACTAACCAACATTCCATCAGAGGTTGATACTAATCAACATTCCATCAGTGGCTGATACTAACCAACATTCCATCAGAGGCTGATACTAACCAACATTCAGTCAGTGGCTGATACTAACCAACATTCAGTCAGTGGCTGATACTAACCAACATTCCATCAGAGGCTGATACTAATCAACATTCCATCAGTGGCTGATACTAACCAACATTCCATCAGAGGCTGATACTAACCAACATTCCATCAGTGGCTCATACTAACCAACATTCCATCAGAGGCTGATACTAACCAACATTCCATCAGAGGCTGATACTAATCAACATTCCATCAGTGGCTGATACTAACCAACATTTAGTCAGTGGCTGATGCTAACCAACATTCCATCAGAGGCTGATGCTAACCAACATTCCATCAGAGGCTGATGCTAATCAACATTCCATCAGAGGCTGATACTAACCAACATTCCATCAGAGGCTGATACTAACCAACATTCCATCAGAGGCTGATGCTAATCAACATCCATCACTGGCTGATTGATACTAACCAACATTCCATTAGTGGCTGATACAAACCAACATTGCATCATTGGCTGACAAATAACCAACATTCCATCACTGGCTGATTGATACAAACCAACATACCATCGGTGACTGATACTAACCAACATCCATCGGTGGATGATTGATACTAACCAACATTCCATCAGAGGTTGATACCAACCAACATTCCATCAGAGGCTGATACTAACCAACATTCCATCAGAGGCTGATGCTAACCAATATTCCATCAGAGGCTGATGCTAATCAACATTCCATCGGTGGCTGATGCTAACCAACATTCCATCAGAGGCTGATGCTAACCAACATTCAGTCGGTGGCTGATACTAACCAACATTCCATCAGAGGCTGATGCTAATCAACATTCCATCAGTGGCTGATACTAACCAACATTCCATCAGAGGCTGATACTAACCAACATTCCATCAGTGGCTGATGCTAACCAACATTCCATCAGAGGCTGATGCTAACCAACATTCCATCAGAGGCTGATGCTAATCAACATTCCATCGGTGGCTGATGCTAACCAACATTCAGTCAGTGGCTGATACTAACCAACATTCCATCAGAGGCTGATGCTAACCAACATTCCATCAGAGGCTGATGCTAATCAACATTCCATCAGAGGCTGATACTAACCAACATTCCATCAGAGGCTGATACTAACCAACATTCCATCAGAGGATGATAATAATCAACATCCCATCACTGGCTGATTGATACTAACCAACATTCCATTAGTGGCTGATACAAACCAACATTGCATCATTGGCTGACAATAACCAACATTCCATCAGTGGCTGATTGATGCAAACCAACATACCATCGGTGACTGATGCTAACCAACATCCATCAGTGGATGATTGATACTAACCAACATTCCATCAGAGGTTGATACCAACCAACATTCCATCAGAGGCTGATACTAACCAACATTCCATCAGAGGCTGATACTAACCAACATTCCATCAGAGGCTGATACTAACCAACATTCCATCAGATGCTGATACTAACCAACATTCCATCAGTGGCTGATACTAACCAACATTCCATCAGACGTTGATACTAACAAACATTCCATCAGTAGCTGATACTAACCAACATTCCATCACTGGCTGATTGTTACTAACCAACATTCCATTAGTGGCTGATACAAACCAACATTGCGTCATTGGCTGACAATAACCAACATTCCATCACTGGCTGATTGATACTAACCAACATTCCATCAGAGGTTGATACTAACCAACATTCCAGCAGAGGCTGATACCAACCAACATTCCATCAGAGGCTGATACTAACCAACATTCATTCAGTGGCTGATTGATACTAACCAACATTCCATTAGTGGCTGATACAAACCAACATTCCATCATTGGCTGACAATAACCAACATTCCATCACTGGCTGATTGATACAAACCAACATACCATCAGTGACTGATACTAACCAACATCCCATCAGTGGATGATTGATACTAACCAACATTCCATCAGAGGTTGATACCAACCAACATTCCATCAGAGGCTGATACTAACCAACATTCCATCAGAGGCTGATACTAACCAATATTCCATCAGAGGCTGATACTAATCAACATTCCATCAGTGGCTGATACTAACCAACATTCCATCAGAGGCTGATACTAACCAACATTCAGTCAGTGGCTGATACTAACCAACATTCCATCAGAGGCTGATGCTAATCAACATTCCATCAGTGGCTGATACTAACCAACATTCCATCAGAGGCTGATACTAACCAACATTCCATCAGTGGCTGATACTAACCAACATTCCATCAGAGGCTGATACTAACCAACATTCCATCAGAGGCTGATACTAATCAACATTCCATCAGTGGCTGATACTAACCAACATTCAGTCAGTGGCTGATACTAACCAACATTCCATCAGAGGCTGATACTAACCAACATTCCATCAGAGGCTGATACTAATCAACATTCCATCAGTGGCTGATGCTAACCAACATTCCATCAGAGGCTGATGCTAACCAACATTCCATCAGAGGCTGATACTAATCAACATCCATCACTGGCTGATTGATACTAACCAACATTCCATTAGTGGCTGATACAAACCAACATTGCATCATTGGCTGACAATAACCAACATTCCATCGGTGGCTGATTGATGCAAACCAACATACCATCAGTGACTGATGCTAACCAACATCCCATCAGTGGATGATTGATACTAACCAACATTCCATCAGAGGTTGATACCAACCAACATTCCATCAGAGGCTGATACTAACCAACATTCCATCGAGGCTGATACTAACCAACATTCCATCAGAGGCTGATGCTAACCAACATTCCATCAGAGGCTGATACTAACCAACATTCCATCAGTGGCTGATACTAACCAACATTCCATCAGAGGTTGATACTAACCAACATTCCATCAGTAGCTGATACTAACCAACATTCCATCACTGGCTGATTGTTACTAACCAACATTCCATTAGTGGCTGATACAAACCAACATTGCGTCATTGGCTGACAATAACCAACATTCCATCACTGGCTGATTGATACTAACCAACATTCCATCAGAGGTTGATACTAACCAACATTCCATCAGAGGCTGATACCAACCAACATTCCATCAGAGGATGATACTAACCAACATTCAATCAGTGGCTGATACTAACCAACATTCCATCAGTGGCTGATACTAACCAACATTCAGTCAGTGGCTGATACAAACCAACATTGCGTCATTGGCTGACAATAACCGACATTCCATCACTGGCTGATTGATACTAACCAACATTCCATCAGAGGTTGATACTAACCAACATTCCATCAGAGGCTGATACCAACCAACATTCCATCAGAGGCTGATACTAATCAACATTCCATCAGAGGCTGATACTAACCAACATTCCATCACTGGCTGATACTAACCAACATTCAGTCAGTGGCTGATGCTAACCAACATTCAGTCAGTGGCTGATACTAACCAACATTCCATCAGAGGCTGATACTAACCAACATTCCATCAGTGGCTGATACTAATCAACATTCCATCAGTGGCTGATACTAACCAACATTCAGTCAGTGGCTGATACTAACCAACATTCCATCAGAGGCTGATACTAACCAACATTCCATCACTGGCTGATACTAACCAACATTCCATCAGAGGCTGATACTAACCAACATTCCATCAGAGGCTGATACTAACCAACATTCCATCAGAGGCTGATACTAACCAACATTCCATCAGAGGCTGATACTAATCTACATTCCATCAGAGGCTGATACTAACCAACATTCCATCAGAGGCTGATACTAACCAACATTCCATCAGAGGCTGATACTAATCAACATTCCATCAGTGGCTGATACTAACCAACATTCAGTCAGTGGCTGATACTAACCAACATTCCATCAGTGGCTGATACTAACCAACATTCCATCAGAGGCTGATACTAATCAACATCCCATCACTGGCTGATTGATACTAACCAACATTCCATTAGTGGCTGATACAAACCAACATTGCATCATTGGCTGACAATAACCAACATTCCATCACTGGCTGATTGATACAAACCAACATACCATCAGTGACTGATACTAACCAACATCCCATCAGTGGATGATTGATACTAACCAACATTCCATCAGAGGTTGATACCAACCAACATTCCATCAGAGGCTGATACTAACCAACATTCCATCAGAGGCTGATACTAACCAATATTCCATCAGAGGCTGATACTAATCAACATTCCATCAGTGGCTGATACTAACCAACATTCCATCAGAGGCTGATACTAACCAACATTCAGTCAGTGGCTGATACTAACCAACATTCCATCAGAGGCTGATACTAATCAACATTCCATCAGTGGCTGATACTAACCAACATTCCATCAGAGGCTGATACTAACCAACATTCCATCAGTGGCTCATACTAACCAACATTCCATCAGAGGCTGATACTAACCAACATTCCATCAGAGGCTGATACTAATCAACATTCCATCAGTGGCTGATACTAACCAACATTCAGTCAGTGGCTGATACTAACCAACATTCCATCAGAGGCTGATACTAACCAACATTCCATCAGAGGCTGATACTAATCAACATTCCATCAGAGGCTGATACTAACCAACATTCCATCAGAGGCTGATACTAACCAACATTCCATCAGAGGCTGATACTAATCAACATCCCATCACTGGCTGATTGATACTAACCAACATTCCATTAGTGGCTGATACAAACCAACATTGCATCATTGGCTGACAATAACCAACATTCCATCAGTGGCTGATTGATACAAACCAACATACCATCAGTGACTGATACTAACCAACATCCCATCAGTGGATGATTGATACTAACCAACATTCCATCAGAGGTTGATACCAACCAACATTCCATCAGAGGCTGATACTAACCAACATTCCATCAGAGGCTGATGCTAACCAACATTCCATCAGAGGGCTGATACTAACCAACATTCCATCAGAGGCTGATACTAACCAACATTCCATCAGTGGCTGATACTAACCAACATTCCATCAGAGGTTGATACTAACCAACATTCCATCAGTAGCTGATACTAACCAACATTCCATCACTGGCTGATTGTTACTAACCAACATTCCATTAGTGGCTGATACAAACCAACATTGCGTCATTGGCTGACAATAACCAACATTCCATCACTGGCTGATTGATACTAACCAACATTCCATCAGAGGTTGATACTAACCAACATTCCAGCAGAGGCTGATACCAACCAACATTCCATCAGAGGCTGATACTAACCAACATTCAATCAGTGACTGATTGATACTAACCAACATTCCATTAGTGGCTGATACAAACCAACATTCCATCATTGGCTGACAATAACCAACATTCCATCACTGGCTGATTGATACAAACCAACATACCATCAGTGACTGATACTAACCAACATCCCATCAGTGGATGATTGATACTAACCAACATTCCATCAGAGGTTGATACCAACCAACATTCCATCAGAGGCTGATACTAACCAACATTCCATCAGTAGCTGATACTAACCAATATTCCATCAGAGGCTGATACTAATCAACATTCCATCAGTGGCTGATACTAACCAACATTCCATCAGAGGCTGATACTAACCAACATTCAGTCAGTGGCTGATACTAACCAACATTCCATCAGAGGCTGATACTAATCAACATTCCATCAGTGGCTGATACTAACCAACATTCCATCAGAGGCTGATACTAACCAACATTCCATCAGTGGCTGATACTAACCAACATTCCATCAGAGGCTGATACTAACCAACATTCCATCAGAGGCTGATACTAATCAACATTCCATCAGTGGCTGATACTAACCAACATTCAGTCAGTGGCTGATACTAACCAACATTCCATCAGAGGCTGATACTAACCAACATTCCATCAGAGGCTGATACTAATCAACATTCCATCAGTGGCTGATACTAACCAACATTCCATCAGAGGCTGATACTAACCAACATTCCATCAGAGGCTGATACTAATCAACATCCCATCACTGGCTGATTGATACTAACCAACATTCCATTAGTGGCTGATACAAACCAACATTGCATCATTGGCTGACAATAACCAACATTCCATCAGTGGCTGATTGATACAAACCAACATACCATCAGTGACTGATACTAACCAACATCCCATCAGTGGATGATTGATACTAACCAACATTCCATCAGAGGTTGATACCAACCAACATTCCATCAGAGGCTGATACTAACCAACATTCCATCAGAGGCTGATACTAACCAACATTCCATCAGAGGCTGATACTAACCAACATTCCATCAGAGGCTGATACTAACCAACATTCCATCAGTGGCTGATACTAACCAACATTCCATCAGAGGTTGATACTAACCAACATTCCATCAGTAGCTGATACTAACCAACATTCCATCACTGGCTGATTGTTACTAACCAACATTCCATTAGTGGCTGATACAAGCCAACATTGCGTCATTGGCTGACAATAACCAACATTCCATCACTGGCTGATTGATACTAACCAACATTCCATCAGAGGTTGATACTAACCAACATTCCATCAGAGGCTGATACCAACCAACATTCCATCAGAGGATGATACTAACCAACATTCAATCAGTGGCTGATACTAACCAACATTCCATCAGTGGCTGATACTAACCAACATTCAGTCAGTGGCTGATACAAACCAACATTGCGTCATTGGCTGACAATAACCGACATTCCATCACTGGCTGATTGATACTAACCAACATTCCATCAGAGGTTGATACTAACCAACATTCCATCAGAGGCTGATACCAACCAACATTCCATCAGAGGCTGATACTAATCAACATTCCATCAGAGGCTGATACTAACCAACATTCCATCACTGGCTGATACTAACCAACATTCAGTCAGTGGCTGATACTAACCAACATTCAGTCAGTGGCTGATACTAACCAACATTCCATCAGAGGCTGATACTAACCAACATTCCATCAGTGGCTGATACTAATCAACATTCCATCAGTGGCTGATACTAACCAACATTCAGTCAGTGGCTGATACTAACCAACATTCCATCAGAGGCTGATACTAACCAACATTCCATCACTGGCTGATACTAACCAACATTCCATCAGAGGCTGATACTAACCAACATTCCATCAGAGGCTGATACTAACCAACATTCCATCAGAGGCTGATACTAACCAACATTCCATCAGAGGCTGATACTAATCTACATTCCATCAGAGGCTGATACTAACCAACATTCCATCAGAGGCTGATACTAACCAACATTCCATCAGAGGCTGATACTAATCAACATTCCATCAGTGGCTGATACTAACCAACATTCAGTCAGTGGCTGATACTAACCAACATTCCATCAGTGGCTGATACTAACCAACATTCCATCAGAGGCTGATACTAACCAACATTCCATCAGAGGCTGATACTAATCAACATTCCATCAGTGGCTGATACTAATCAACATTCAGTCAGTGGCTGATACTAACCAACATTCCATCAGTGGCTGATACTAACCAACATTCCATCAGAGGCTGATACTAACCAACATTCCATCAGTGGCTGATACTAACCAACATTCCATCAGAGGCTGATACTAACCAACATTCCATCAGAGGCTGATACTAACCAACATTCCATCAGAGGCTGATACTAATGAACATTCCATCAGAGGCTGATACTAATCAACATTCCATCAGTGGCTGATACTAACCAACATTCCATCAGTGGCTGATACTAACCAACATTCAGTCAGTGGCTGATACTAACCAACATTCCATCAGAGGCTGATACTAACCAACATTCCATCACAGGCTGACAATAACCAACATTCCATCAGTACCTGATACTAACGAACATTCCATCACTGGCGGACAATAAACAACATTCCATCACTGGCAGATTGATACTAACCAACATTCCATCAGCAGCTGATACTAACCAACATTCCATCAGAGGCTGACAATAACCAACATTCCATCACTGGCTGACAATAGCCAACATTCCATCAGTGGTTGACAATAACCGACATTCCATCACTGGCTGATTGATACTAACCAACATTCCATCAGTAGCTGATACTAACCAACATTCCATCAGTGGCTGATACTAAACAACATTCCATCAGTGGCTGATACTAACCAACATTCCATCAGTTGCTGATACTAACCAACATTCCATCAGTAGCTGATACTAACCAACATTCCATCAGTAGCTGATACTAACCAACATTCCATCAGTGGATGATACTAACCTATAATTCATCAGTGGATGATACTAACCAACATTCCATCAGTAGCTGATACTAACCAACATTCCATCAGTGGCTGATACTAACCAACATTCCATCAGTGGATGATACTAACCAACAATCCATCAGTGGCTGATATCAACCAACATTCCATTAGTAGCTGATACTAACCAACATTCCATCAGTGGATGATACTAACCAACATTCCATCAGTAGCTGACACTAACCAACATTCCATCAGTGGCTGATACTAACCAACATTCCATCATTGGCTGATACTAACCAACTGGTTAACACTATCAAAGTTGTTGTCCTTTTCAATCAGTCAACTTCTGGTTGGCTCTCCAGAACATTCCAGTACTGGTTGCCACCAAACATTGCACGACTGGTTGTCACAATCAAACATTCCAACACAGGTTGGCACTATCAAACAGGTTGTCACTATCAAACATTCCAACACAGGCTGTCACCATTAAACATTCCAACACAGGTTGGCACTATCAAACATTCCAACACAGTTTGGCACTATCAAACATTCTAACACAGGTTGGCAATATCAAACATTCCAACACAGGTTTGGCACTGTCAAACATTCCATCAAAGATTGGCACTATCAAACATTCCAACACAGGTTGTCAATATCAAACATTCCATCACAGGTTGGCACTATCAAACATTTCATCACAGGTTGGCACTATCACACATTCCATCACAGGTTGGCGCTATCAAACATTCCAACACAGGTTGTCAATATCAAACATTCCAACACATTTTGGCACTTTCAAACATTGCAACACAGGTTGGCACTATCAAACATTCCAACACAGGTTGGCAATATCAAACATTCCAACACAGGTTGTCAATATCAAACATTCCATCACAGGTTGGCACTATCAAACATTCCAACACAGGTTGGCAATATCAAACATTCCATCAAAGATTGGCACTATCAAACATTCCAACACAGGTTGTCAATATCAAACATTCCATCACAGG
Organism: Haliotis rubra; assembly: GCF_003918875.1. Taxonomy (NCBI): domain Eukaryota; kingdom Metazoa; phylum Mollusca; class Gastropoda; order Lepetellida; family Haliotidae; genus Haliotis; species Haliotis rubra. Next base: position 161,916 of record NW_025765013.1, on the reverse strand, counting down.
TTGGCACTATCAAACATTTCATCACAGGTTGGCACTATCATACATTCCATCATAGGTTGGCACTATCAAACGTTCCAACACAGGTTGTCAATATCAAACATTCCAACACATTTTGGCACTATCGAACATTGCAACACAGGTTGGCACTATCAAACATTCCATCAGAGGTTGGCACTATCAAACATTCCAACACAGGTTGGCAATATCAAACATTCCAACATAGGTTGTCAATATCAAACATTCCATCACAGGTTGGCACTATCAAACATTCCAACACAGGTTGTCAATATCGAACGTTCCAACATAGGTTGTCAATATCAAACATTCCAACACAGGTTGGCACTATCAAACATTCCAACACAGGTTGGCACTATCAAACATTCCAACACTGCTTGTTGCACTATTCTGCTGTCTTATTACAGATGTTGTAGTGATAACTAGAAAGCAAGATACAGTGCACCTCCTTAAGAAGATCACGGATGTTGACCTGTCCAGTTTCCTTGTTCCGATGTGGTGTGAAGGCTGTCCCATCAGTGTTTTTAACGTTTGACCAGATTTCAAGTACACTTCCATACTCTGTGGTATTCTAGTTGTCGAAGAGGCTAGACATTATCAATTTTCTTATTTCTGAGGTAGCTCTGTTTAACATCGCTTTGAGCTGTCGTTCAGTTTCATCAGTCAAAGCGTGGTAGTCAAAGTTTGGATTAATACCATGTTTTATTACGTTTAACTGCTGTATACATACTGACCACATTATTTCCATTCTGTTTGTGATCTAGATATAGTTGTTTTACATGCACTAGAACACATATAGTGACAAGTAACGTCTTAGAATTGGAAGAACAATGAACTTCCTGAGTTCTGGCCAGTGCTACACGAAGACCTTGGTCACTTGGACTCTGTTGCCCAAGTGGTTTCCAGGTTTGTAATGGAATGGTCTTGCTTACTCTGTCGATGGGGGTGAAAACTGACACTCATTATTAGATCAAAGAACGGCTCCATCGTTAAATCTTATCTTTCTCTGATGCAGAGCCAGTTAAAACTTGGTAATTAAAGAACCCACGCAGAAGGTTTGTAACAGCCATGCACACTAAAGCTGGCTACAAATATGATTACAACGGCTATAACGTATACAGGGAGTGTCCATCGTAACACTGTGTTTTGTTGAAGAAAGCTTTTTGGACTGTGCTTTACTTTAGTGTCTTCTTGTTTAGGGTCTGACATTTAGGGGTGTCTGTGGGACTGGTTGTGTAGGGATTAGTTTAGACTAGTCTATATGTATATGTATACCACAAGCTGTGTATCCAGCGCTGTGCGGTGATGCTGTTTATCTAAGGTAGTGTATGTATGTACACCGTTTATGTACAGCGACAGCGACCATGATTAGTTGATTGCCCCCAGGCGGAAAGTAAGATCTCCTTAATGATCGCTAACAATCAGCATATCCACTTCCCACACACTCGTGTAACTCAAACCCATGTATTTAGTTCCAACAATACCTGGCCTGGGTCTGACTGATGCAGCGTAATTCTACTGTATCACGCAATAAGAACAGTGCTGTAATATCTTGAACCTGTTCTTTCTTAATTAAACCAGGACTCGGCGATAGTGGTACCTCGGCGTGTTCACATCTGAGTGATGTTAACATATGTGATGGTAATATATGTGATGGTTTAAGTGATGCTCACATATGTGATGGTTTAGGTGATGCTCACGTATGTGATGGTTTAGGTGATGCTCACGTATGTGATGGTTTAGGTGATGCTCACGTATGTGATGGTTTAGGTGATGCTCACGTATGTGATGGTTTAGGTGATGCTCACATATGTGATGGTTTAGGTGATGCTCACGTATGTGATGGTTTAGGTGATGCTCACATATGTGATGATATGTGTTGAACCATGTCACTGTCACAGACACTGTTTCGTGGATGCACGTCGCATTGCGGTGGTCAATGTCCAACCGTCGTTCTTCAAGACTCATTTCACATAAACCATGGTCCAGTCTGATGGACCATTTCCCCCTGAGAACGTGGGAAGAATTAAACTGTACCAAACCGATCTTGCTTCACGCTAACACTTGATTGTAGGCGACTGACCGGCGGTAGTTGACCGCTGCTGATAAAAATACAGTTATACTATCGCAGGAATGGGCTATCAGGGACAAATTATTAATGTTAACAAAGTCAGCCATGTTCTCGGTTCGCGCAGTTGGTTATTATCTCAGACCGTACCGGATAACTGCATTACCGTAAACACTTGCACAGCGGGAAGCAGACCCGTGTTGCTGCAGCTTGCACTGGGCATGATAGTGCACGTCTACAGCAGGTTCATGTGCATGTGGTAACTGTGGGGGCCAGATAAAGGTCTTGTGCATGGGGGTGTTTCATGCAAGCATCATATCATTCAAGTCAACATCTGGTATTAGTAAATATATACATGTATTGATTTCATGACCACGCATCAGAAATGCCTTCAAAATATGGTTGTTGGCTGAACGTGCGTCTATTGTACACGTACCTTCTGGAGGAGCGAGTATATAGAATGGGAGAATTGTCTGGGATGTCTCTTGGTGACTGGAAGACTGATGATGTAGACAGGGCTGCCCTGGATGGCCTGGGTGTATGTTGTGATCACTGGTTCTATATAACACTGGCAACAATCCCCCCGAACTGTCAACATATTCCTGGTGGCGTTTGAACCAGCTTTAATGATGAATATTTTAAAAAAGTTTAAAGTGAAGCAAAATGGGAAAACATAATGTCGCTTTCAGCATTATGTCAGTTATATAACGCCTTCGTGTGGCTGTCTGTGTGTGTTTGTCTACTAGTGTTTCCCCAGGATCCAAAAAGGGCAGGGCGTCATAATTTCAAAAGGGGCACCCTTATTCCAAAAGGGGCATGCAATGCCAGATTTCCAAGTATATATTACGTTAAGTTACCCATGCATATGATTCTTAAAGAATCAAAGAGCACAGTTATTTCACTTAACTTCACCAAAGAATAAAAACTAAAAACCACCAAGTGTTAATATCAATTATTGTATTAAAAAGAAGGGCGGGGCGCCAAGTAAAAGGACAGGGCTACAAATGTAGTAAAACGCCTCTAATTCACTGAATATATTGTGCAGTTTAAAATGAATGCCCCGCTTTGACACAATAAACTGACATCGGACCGACCTGTCTCTTTCCTTTAATGATGGTCCTTAGGCCGGGAAAACACAGAAACAATGGCTCTATCTATAAATATATTTCGGTGAAACGCAGCCCGTGTATCGAACCACCACTCTCTCAGTACATTAAATAAAGACTTACTAGTATGGTTTCGCTTGTAGATGTACAGGCAACTTGAGCTTACTGAGGTTACATGGCATACAGATGTATCTCCCTACCAAATAGCATCAAAGTATGTTCAGCTTGGAAGAGATTTGAGAAATATGTAGAAGTGAACTACTACTAAATAATCTAGCTTAATTAAATGTAGAACGCTGATGCTTTCTGGTTCCTGGGGCTGACAGGAGCCAGTGTGAAATGTGTCTCTACCATAATACAGATGACAGCATTCAAAAGGAAGACAAGTATATTTGAAGACAATGCAACATGTTACATGCAGTTCAAACATAACCTCATATATTTAGAAAGACACAACTTGTTAACAATCCCGTGAAGTCCAGTTGGCGTCTACAAGCAGCATGAACTACATGTTGCTCCTGCCGCGGTGTCTATCACCGATTCCCTATCTCCATCAGGCAGCAGGCTCTCGGGCTACAGTCGGTATTCAGGAAGCATGTCCAGCAACACTTTATGTAACTGTCTTCATTTGTGTTATTGCATAACATGATTGCCTGCACCACAGATACAAAGCTGTCCGGTAATGGCAGCTGTATCCTAATTGAATGTTGCGCGACCCTGCTCTGAGAGTTGTTGGATGTGTACATGCTGGAAATATATAGCTTTAGTTTCAAATGAATATGGATGTGAGTTTTCCATTTCACCTCGTTAGTTGTCTCTTACATACATACACATTACCAAGCTTATCACTGATCTTGTCGTGAAACACTTATGCAATCGGATTACTTTTTCTTATTTTTATTCTCGGATTACATGTTCTTATTTTAGGACCCAATCGAAGAGTTCAATCGACTAACACGTTCCGAAATTGCCGCTGAGTCAATTCAATATTCCGAGGGAAAAAAACGTGAGGTTTGCTGTTGTACAAGACGGCACGGATCACGCAACTTGATGGCGATGTCACACCGCCCCAGACGGGGACTTCAACACGACGAATTGGGCTCCTTCTGTCCACGGATTGATCTGTTAACTGTAGATATTACACAGTGATATAGTCTTTGAGGGATCTCTGAACGCCACCTTTCAATTGGCAGGCTGTCGCAAGGGACTATTGAACGAGGACTGGATTCATACACACAAATTGCATCATGGTCATCAACCTCAGCCTCGGAGACACTTCCACTCATGTGAATAGGGGAGTCCTGACAGGCTACAACCGCAAGGTGCCCCTAAACGTAACCTGTCTTCATACACTGGACTTTAGAATCATTGCCATAGGTTGTTATTGGTCTGATATAGATTCACAGTCAAAGACATAGATGACGATAGATGGTGTAGAAATATCGTTTCAATGATTGATCCTTTAGTTATAACGGATTGTCAAATTGTTTCACAAAAGTGACTGTTCTTATCAATATCGCGTAATTCGGCGACGATAGAATTCTTATGGAATCCATTGTGTAATGTCATCATCGCGTCAAATCAAATTCTGCTAACTACAGTTAAATCGTTCTTGCATTATATATTCCTGTGTGCGCGAGCAGATTCGTCGCTCAGTCTCTAATATATCTGCTTTCGATGCGTGTTCTTCTGGAACATTACCTTCATGATCAAGGACCAGAACAGTTAGCTCGTAATGGGAAGCATTTGAGGAGTAGTGAAAGTCTTGGGTTCTGAAAGGTTTTATTAGTTCCGTGAATATAAATTCAATATACATGTACCTAGCAATAGCCAGATCACATAAGTGTAGCATTGGGCTTTGATGGTTGACATTAATCGAAAAACTGAAGAGCCATGACGTCACCTTGGGCTTCCAAATCCGACCATTAGCCAGATCTTTATTTGCAGGCGCCCTAAGACTGCTCCCGCTTATTCTCTAACTGAAAGAGGAGGTGATCTCGGGAACTTAACTCGTTAACTGCTGTCGAGATCTTGGCGAGAAAAGAATTATTGACTCTCCGAAACCAAACCCATTTGTCGATATGTGCAAATAAAACAAAGCTCTGGGACAAGCCCATTGGATGGCATTCCGATGTCTGTAACTCAATCGTACGAAGACGTCATACCAAAGTTTGCAGTAGGTTCCGGAGTTGAATGACAAGGCTTATGTCAATACACTCAACGCAATTGGGTGCCAGGATACGGTAAAACTGTTAAAACAATCAATATAAAAAATGACATTCCAATGTCAAACCTTAATGAGAACTGTGCGAACAGGCTGTGATTGCGGAAATATATTATTTCACTCGACGATCTAAACTACATTTAGTCAGAAAAAATGGTTCAATAACGACACTTTTGATGTAGTTTTCACACTGCTTATCTTTGAAAATATCTCAGATGAGTGGGTTGATGTAGCTTCACGATCTGACCGACCAAACAATCACCACGGAATAGAGGTCAGATTGCAGATCACCTTCAGTAGTTTAGTGTTTGGTTCCATGTGACCTTGAAGAGTGTGGATAATGTATGTCATCTTGTTCTGACGACATCGTGTTTAAGTACAAATCCTGAGGAATTTGGTTCCATTATTTTACCGAATTAACATTCATCCTGTATTATGTATTATATATTGTCTTTACGGAATCCAAATGGTCTTTATTTATAATTGCAAATCACCATATCTAAATGTACCATAGGAGCTTACAATGATACAATTGTACATGTATATGGGCCAGCGACCTAAAAACCTGAAAAAACACACTTGACTTGACAATTGTCAGATTTCAACATCAGGCCACTGACAGGTTTTCTTGTACATGATAGTACTAGCACAATGGCGATTCAGTGTTCATGAACATATGCATCATTGGCCATAACTAAACGTAGGCTAGGTTCTTGAAGAAGTAACATCTTGCTCAGACGTTAGAAACTACATGGCTCGTAGTGAGCGTTTCACTATCCTTCCTTAAGAAAACATGAAATACCTTTCACAAGGTATGAGATAAAGACAGTGTCCCTTGCCATCAGATCATGGTACGTTCAGTCGTCTCTGGACTGGTATCTAACTGAGCCCACATCAGATGGTTGCCCTCAAATCAAAGCTGTAAAGTTTACTTTGCAGTTAATAACTGAGGTTGTCGTCACAGAATTGCCCGCTTGAAGACTTGTACAATTGGACTTTGCTTCTTGGATGAAGTTAGTTTTTAGGGACATTGTCCGTAAGACTAGACTGACACTTTCTAGCAATGGCAATATCGCGAGACGCCGAGGATACTATTTTTCAAAAGACAACTAGAAATATCGCTTCCACTATTTCCTCTACTCTGATGTACAAACTATAATAGCAAGGTTTCTGTCTGTCAAAGATTCAACCGAGAGAGCTATAACACCCCCACAACATCCATTAAACAACAGAATTGTGTTGTTAGAATCATCACTGAAAACAAAATGAAAAATAACAGCATGTCCATATGATGTCATGACAGACGAGATGGAACTAGCCCTTGTCAAGACAGAATAGATGGAACTAGCCCTTGTCAAGACAGAATAGATGGAACTAGCCCTTGTCAAGACAGAATAGATGGAACTAGCTCTTGTCAAGGCAGAATAGATGGAACTAGAGCATGTCAAGACAGAATAGATGGAACTAGCCCTTGTCAAGACAGAATAGATGGAACTAGCCAATGTCAAGGCAGAATAGATGGAACTAGACCATGTCATGACAGAACGCATGCAACTAGCCAATGTCATGACAAAATACATGCAACTAGCCCATGTCATGACAGAATACATGCAACTAGCCCATGTCATGACAGAATACAGGCAACTAGCAATGTCATGACAGAATATATGCAACTAGCCCATGTCATGACAGAATACATGCAACTTGCCCATGTCATGACAGGATACATGCAACTAGCCCATGCCATGACAGAATACATGCAACTAGCCAAGTCATGACAGAATAGATCAACTAGCCCATGTCATGACAGAATACATGCAACTAGCCCATGTCATGACAGAATACAGGCAACTAGCAATGTCATGACAGAATATATGCAACTAGCCCATGTCATGACAGAATACATGCAACTTGCCCATGTCATGACAGGATACATGCAACTAGCCCATGCCATGACAGAATACATGCAACTAGCCAAGTCATGACAGAATAGATCAACTAGCCCATGTCATGACAGAATACATGCAACTAGCCCATGTCATGACAGAATACAGGCAACTAGCCTATGTCATGACTAGATCAAATAGCCCATGTCAGAATGCAACAGCCCAATGACAGAATACATGCAACTAGCCCATGTCATGACAGAATAGCCCATGTCATGACAGAATACATGCAACTAGCCCATGTCATGACAGAATAGGTCAACTAGCCCATGTCATGACAGAATACATCAACTAGCCCATGTCATGACAGAATACATGCAACTAGCCCATGTCATGACAGAATACATGCAACTAGCCCATGTCATGACAGAATAGGTCAACTAGCCCATGTCATGACAGAATAGCAACTAGCCCATGTCATGACAGAATACATGCAACTAGCCCATGTCATGACAGAATAGAATAGATCAGCCCATGTCATGACAGAATACATGCAACTAGCCCATGTCATGACAGAATACATGCAACTAGCCCATGTCATGACAGAATCATGCAATCTAGCCCAGTCATGACATAATGTGATCAACTAGCCCATGTCATGACAGAATACATGCAACTAGCCTATGTCATGACAGAATACATGCATGACAGAATAGCCTAGCATGTCATGACAGAATACATGCAACTAGCCAATGTCATGACAGAATACATCAACTAGCTAGCCATGTCATGACAGAATACATGCAACTAGCCCATGTCATGACAGAATACATGCAACTAGCAGAATACCATGTCATGACAGAATAGATCAACTAGCCCATGTCATGACAGAATACATGCAACTAGCCCATGTCATGACAGAATACATGCCCATGTCATGACAGAATACATGCAACTAGCCCATGTCATGACAGAATACATGCAACTAGCCCATGTCATGACAGAATACATGCAACTAGCCCATGTCATGACAGAATAGATCAACTAGCCCATGTCATGACAGAATACATGCAACTAGCCCATGTCATGACAGAATACATGCAACTAGCCCATGTCATGACAGAATACATGCAACTAGCCCATAGCCAATGTCATGACAGAATAGCCCATGTCATGACAACTAGCCCATGTCATGACAGAATACATGCAACTAGCCCATGTCATGACAGAATACAGGCAACTAGCCCATGTCATGACAGAATAGATCAACTAGCCCATGTCATGACAGAATACATGCAACTAGCCCATGTCATGACAGAATACATGCAACTAGCCCATGTCATGACAGAATACATGCAACTAGCCCATGTCATGACAGAATACATGCAACTAGCCCATGTCATGACAGAATAGATCAACTAGCCCATGTCATGACAGAATACTATGTCATGACCCATGTCATGACAGAATACATGCAACTAGCCCATGTCATGACAGAATACATGCAACTAGCCCATGTCATGACAGAATCATGCAACTAGCCCATGTCATGACAGAATAGATCAACTAGCCCATGTCATGACAGAATACATGCAACTAGCCCATGTCATGACAGAATACATGCAACTAGCCCATGTCATGACAGAATACAGGCAACTAGCCCATGTCATGACAGAATACATGCAACCATGTCATGACAGAATAGATCAACTAGCCCATGTCATGACAGAATACATGCAACTAGCCCATGTCATGACAGAATACATGCAACTAGCCCATGTCATGACAGAAACTAGCCCATGTCATAACAAATAGATCAACCTAGCCCATGTCATGACAGAATACATGCAACTAGCCCATGTCATGACAGAATACATGCAACTAGCCCATGTCATGACAGAATACATGCAACCAGCCCTTGTCATGACAGAATACAGGCAACTAGCCCATGTCATAACAGAATAGATCAACTAGCCCATGTCATGACAGAATAGATCAACTATCCCATGTCATGACAGAATACATGCAACTAGCCCAGTCATGACAGAATAGATCAACTAGCCCATGTCATGACAGAATACATGCAACTAGCCAATGTCATGACAGGATACATGCAACTAGCCCATGTCATGACAGAATACATGCAACTAGCCCATGTCATGACAGAATACATGCAACTAGCCCATGTCATGACAGAATAGATCAACTAGCCCATGTCATGACAGAATAGATCAACTAGCCCATGTCATGGCAGAATACATGCAACTAGCCCAGTCATGACAGAATAGATCAACTAGCCCATGTCATGACAGAATAGATCAACTAGCCAATGTCATGACAGAATAGATCAACTAGCCCTTATTATGAGAGACAACATAGAAATAGCCTGCTGAGTGCGTTGCAAAACAACATTCAACCCCCACCCCCGTTGTTTGTAACATCAGTTGAGGTTGGGTGTTCACTTCCAGCCTGGTTTTCACACTATTTTTCAGCTAATCTCAGTTCTCCCTGAAAAGCACTAATGTGATTCCTTAGAGATAAAGAAATCAGATCTGCGGATTATAGCGTTCACCTCCGCCTCTTGCCGGCTTGTCAATATGCAATTATTTCTTTCCATGCTCAAAGCTGAATTCATCTGGGTACGCTTTTCGATTAGAACTCGTCTGACGAGAAAGGCAGGGGAGACTAGCCTGGAACGTATGTTCAACTGTCACACAATTCAACCTTGTACCTAACCAAGACCCTGCTCATTGGTAGCAGGGCTGTACACACTCATAGCAGGCGAGACTGGAGTTACCAGATGAACAGAGGGATGTCGTCTGCCTATTGTGTGGTCTCCTTATACATTCTAGGGAGCTATTACTGCCAGAACTCATCGGTTCCACGTAACATGGTGCTTTGTGTGCCCGTGTCACGGTAACACTGGCCAGAATAATAGATGATGTGCAGTGGTTAGTGTTGTACGGTTTTTAATGTTCCTTCGAGAAATTCAGTTGAAGCTGCCTTCAGTTTTTTCACCGCACAAGCACCAACCAGAAGAATACCCGCAATCCCAAGCCCGTAATCTGTAGAGTAAGGTCGAAGGGAGGTAACTAGATGGAGGAATTGTAAGGGCATGTTTATGCAAGCCACTCGTCGTCTGATCGATTCATTCTGGCCGTGGATAATCTGGTTGAGGCGGAACATGTTCGTGGCCTAACTGGCATTGATAGCGACAGAAAAGCCAGGAATTGCAGTCAGAATATATTGCATCTGCGGACATTAGTGAGTGGAAAAACTGCCTGACGTAACGATGTAGAAAATGCAATCAAATAGAGTCATCTTGATGTGCAGCGATTTCAAGCATACCCTCGAGGTTAAATTTGATTGACAAATGTAATGTCGTGCATAGAGATCGGGTTTTGTGGTCGGTGTTCTGCTGTGGCGTTTTTGTAACGGTTTTTGGAATTTATCACGTAGGTAACGATAAGTGTATCCTTTACGGAGAGGTTAACTGGTTTGCATGTTCGAAGCAGAATCCTAACTAACGTATCCCCTGGTCTGGATCGACTGTTGTGAAGACAGTGTCCAAGTGACTTCTACTCTCACACAGATTGATGGCCAAATAAATATTGTCTACTTCGTCAAATGGACGTAACCAGCCTTTTTCAAATTCACATGTTATAAAGGCATGGGTACAATAAATCGTGGAATGTCTTAACTTTCAATCAGTTCAAATCTTCATACAGTTAGTCAAGCCATTTAAAAGTATCAATCGACTTAAGTGTCTATTAATGCACAAAACAAATTAAATCCTATTGTACAGCCCTATGATACGCCCAACAGAGGATCAAGAAGTGGTCGTGTCTGAAGGTGGAGATACACATGGTTCACAATGTATCCTTCACTCCCTTCCATGACCCTGGCTGGAGTCCCTACACATAAATGACGCCGTGTTAATGGTAAGAGGACTTGCTCAATCCCTTCTAAAGCTCATGTTAATTTTTCATCACCGCCAAATTGGCTCCATGTTTGACCCCTTGCCTCATACCAACTGTAGACTCCCCAGCATCTCTCCGTTCAGAGACATCATCTGCGAGCAGCAATTCACCCTAAGATATAATTAGCTATGAGGACGGATACTGAGTGATATGAGCAAATGGAACGGTCGACAACACTCATATTGATTTCAGTGTCTTTTGGGGTTCTATGTGTCTTTAGTAGTTCCTTTGTTGTGAAGTCTATTTACAGTTTGAGATATAACCAGGGAAACCACATTTGCATACAGGCGTGATACAGCAACCCGGCGAACATTTACCACCAGTCACAGTAAGAAGTAACATGCAGTGAAATTAATCCCCAAGGATACAATAAAAACTGGGGACATTTTCATAAATGGTACAGTTTCATTTGCTAAACCAAGTGCTGCCATTTAAATCTGAAATCTGATAGTTGTAGACCTGAATCTGACCTATATCATTCTGTAAAGACAAAGAATATTGTTTATTTCGATGACAGGCAACCCCAAACTGGGGCATTGATATCGATTCAACTCCGAGTCACGAGATGATCGTCCATGTTGTGTCCTGCATATTGCCTGTATAGGTCCAGCTAACCAGTATTCATCATATGCTAGTTTGGTGCTTTTTGCGATACAGGGTACAGCATCTGATCTATCTACATTTGGTACATGTAGGTATTCATGACAAACCAAAATATTGACTGAAGGAGTTTGGTTTAGCGCCGTTTTAACGGAATTTCGGTTATATATCACTGCGGGTGTCACAGGTTTAGATATGTACCACATCATTTACGCCATTCGAAGCTGTGATCAGAGGATCCTGGCAAACGCAAGGTACGCAACTTCCGCAACTTTCAGCTCCAGGTTCAGTACCAACCAACAGTACCTACTACGTGTGCAAGATATCACAAAAATATCACTTTTCATCTAATGGCAAACAAGCAGAATATTTTGTTTTGTAAGTCCATATCGAGATTTCGACCCCTTACAAGATCCAGCTACCATAGCTCCATCGCGTGGACAGTCTCCGAGTGCAGGGTAAAAAGGCTGATCTATGGTCATCGTCTGCCTCAACACCACTTGGCTTCATATCACCGTTATCCCATCAACCACCACTAATGGCATCCTCATCGTAGGGATTCTTCTTTGATCCGTTAGAGCAGTGCAGCCCCATTGACCATGCATAGGATACGACCCCGTGGATGACCAGTGCGGCGTGCATGTGCGTCTTTTCGTGACCGGTCATTAGCGGACCATACTGCTAATCTGTGTGGGGAAATTGCTGTTATTTAACGTCATTTTTTCATCGTGTTATTCTGTCACACAAACCCTCAAACAAATATATTCAGTACAGCCCATATAACAATTAGAAAATCTGTGTGGTGGATCCTTTTCTATGTTTTATGAAGATAATTTAATAAAATGTGTTCTTTCTGTAAACAATATTCTTTTCAAAATCTAGATGTCTTCTCTTGTCGAGATAAATCAACAGCGCCGATGAAGTGGGACTGTCCATGCACTTCCAGTATACAGCCTGTTTCATATGACCAAGAGGTGGGATCATGGCCCATCGAACTTTATACGTAGCTAGAGAACGTCCAGCACACTCGAATTATTCTACAACAGAATCACCTGTTTTAGTGTACGCAATTCCATGTTGTCTTGAAGACATAACAGTACATTAATGCTTAATTGGCCTGAACAAAGATCCATTGATTTTTTTCTGACTTTAAACTGGTTTATGGTCACAGAAAAAAAAGGAAATTTCTACAATTACAAAATGATGATCACATTTTGCTGTGTTCGTTTTCGCAGGTAGTATCGAGCCATTTAAGCTTCGTCCGTACATGTGTTAAGCAGAGGGGAAAGGTAAGGTGTCTCAGGGTCCAAGGTGTGGTTTTCTGTCTGACCCCACACGTTCCCCTGAAAGGTGATTGGATGCACACACTAACAAGATGTGTCAATATAGGAAGCCATATTGTCCTTATCATTTTTTATGTTTAATATAATCATTTCGATTTCACATATTGAATAAAAATGTGTCATCACAGTTTCTTAAATTTTATTTTCTTTGTGGACAGTTGTTGACTGTAACTCATCCCGGGGGTGACACTGAGAACCCCTCCCCGTGGAGTGTATATGACCCATGTGTGGGGGGCAGTGACAGCTGACAGATTTGCCCCTACCATTGAGCTGCTCATCAGAACACTAATTGTATTTCAGCGGGTTGACAGTAGGTATCCTCCTCCTGGGAATCTCGACATGACACTTGATGTGAATCACCATAACGTCATCCATTGGTAGCAGAACCTCACGTGCAACGATCCTGCCCAGACTCCGCCAGCATGACAAGAGAAATTAATCGTTTCAAATTTCAGCGGACTCTGTTCTTATGATCGCTACAGTCCGGTTAAACAGGGTTTCACTTTATGATATCATATCTTTGGAAATAGTCCATCTCTGTGTAGCGACCACGATTTATAAGAATCATGACTTACCATACCAAACTTCACTAAACCATGTCCTGATCAACAGGGCTTTAACCGTTGATTCAAATTAAGTGATATGATTACTGTAATCAGAAACGCCACTTTCTCCCAACGTTGCCAGCTGATTACTAGTTCAGCTGATATCTTCCTAGAAGGAGAAGCACAAGGTAAAGGCAGGATATTCCCTAAATGATGAACATTTAAACACAGTTAACGTTATTGCATTGTCCACTTTGTAAGTAGCGTAACGGGTTCCTTAGCTTAAACGACATCAGCGTTCAAATCTTGTCATTATAACATTAGTTATGTTCATGGTCAGATAAGCATCACTGCATCAGACTAGCATAAGAATTCTAGAACATCGCCAATTTCCTGGCATGGCGCAGTTAAGAATGCATTATTGTGATCGATAAGTACTTTGGGGTATTCCAGTATGTCTCCGAGGTGTTTCAGTGTGTGATGTTGTGTACTCTAACGATGTTGCTGAAAACTGAAATTACATCACCAACGGAGACAGAAGTGTTGTGTTAAGTGATTATTTGCGTACTGAAAACTAAATGTGTTTAAATGATTCGCTAACGTGGAAATTGTCAATTGAATTTAGAGACTAATTTGATTGGCTGCCATGGCTGCAATCCGATGAGAGACAGTCTGGTAGAGCTACAGGAAAGAGTGTTTATTATCATATCTGTTTTATGTTTCAGATACGGCAAGGGATGAATATTTGTGTCAAAGGCTTTTGGCAGACGATGAGAATTTAAACGTGGTAGGAAACAACTGGAGAATGTTGTTCATACCAGTCCTTAATAGTGGAGTAGGTGTAGGTTTGTTGACCAAGTACTAGTGGGCATGATTGGCACAACGGTCTATGGCGCCACAGGGCTGACGGGATACATGGATTGTGGGTCGAATCCAAGAACCTGATAATGATTATTTCTTTGTCAGCAGAATATTGTTCAGCAAATTATGATGCCAATGTTAGCAGATGTAAGGTGGAGAGTGTCATCAACCGGAAGTCTTGGTTCACATATTGCACTTTGTTCTCTGTTGTTAGCTGGAAGCAGGTCGCCGTAGGTTTCGTTGGTTTCTTTGTTAAGTACGTCTTTGTCCAGTGCTGCACCTTGTCTACATCATGGACACTACATCGGCGACGAGGATGAAGGGACAGTCTGTTGCAGTATGCAGATAGTTCAACTGATATTTGGAGACAGCAACAAGATGGAGAACCAAGGGTCTCGTTTTGCATTTTGGACTGCACGAGACACAACTAACGACAAGATTGAACAAACGCTTCTGCATTGTAGTTGCTGCGAAATATGCAGACAAGAGGAAAGACCCCAAAGAGGTTCTGCTTCACTGGGCCGGACCAGTGCTAAAGATTCAAGTATACACAGCTAAGAATAGAACCAAGCATAAAACCATCGAGACAAGAAAATCAGCTTCGCCTTCTAAAGTATGAACAGTGTCGACTAAACCATAGAAAGACAGTGCCTGAAGCCTACAGGAAATCATTCAGTGATGATGGAAGTCAATTTGGATGGCCTTCATCCAGCCTGGGAACGGTGGGGTAGCCTAGTGGTTAAAGCGTTCGCTCGTCACGCTGAAGACCCGGGTTCGATTCCCCACATGGGTACAATGTGTGAAACCCATTGCAGGTGTTCCCCATCGTGATATTGCTGGAATATTGCGGCATATAACAATACTCACTCACTCCATCCAGCATGAGGATGGATTCAGGAGCCACATGGGAGACGTTATTCGGTGTAAATATGACAAAGCGCAAAACAAATCCTCGCTTTTGGAGGACATTTACAACTCGACTGAAGTTTATGACCACTTATTTTAGCGGCAGTACGTCGTAGTTGTCATTACCGAGAGTGGTCGGCCCTTTCTTTGGAGCATGGACGCGGCACTGAAGTTAGGTTGAATACAGTCTGCCAGGACTTTGGTGTATACAAATCGGAGTTGTGGAAGATTCGTGTTGATAAAGATAAAGACATTTTTGTTCAGTCATATGTGTACCATTCAGTTTATTCGATAAAGGTGGATCCACACTGAAGCAAGTACAAGACGTTGAAGTCATTGAAGTCGCAGGTCCAACTTCATGGTGAATCAGTTGTGTTTGTCAGGGGATGTATAGATTTATACAGATCTGATCATTTCAAATGAAGCTGAAGTTAGTGAGAAACGTCCTATATCTACAGTAGTGGATTTTCCTTTGGGTGTGAATAACAGTATTCACCCAGTTTGGTTCCAGAGATATCACAAAATAGCAACTCCTATTTCGATATGAAAAACGATTTTGTTATTTACGCTGCACTAGGAATATATCAACATACAACTCAGCAGAGTAAGCTCGTGTGTTTCGGGCAATATCTGTGTTGATGGAAAGGATATGAACCAGCAAGGGTGATAAGAACAGGTTTTCACAAGATTGCTTGAGAATTAATATTCAACCCAGACAGGCTCGGGTTACAGTCAAGTATAGGCCAGGAATAGAGACTACAGACTACGTGGTGATGTGACTGGAGAGGTGTCACTGTTAACTGTATATGTCACACTCAGCTGGGTGAGTGCATATGCTAATAGCTACAGTCCTTGCTTTATGAAACGGGGATCAGTCCGATGATCCGGGGTTCCTAAATAACTAATATTTATATCTGACTTCCAGTGTTGTGATGACCTGACTCTAGAGATGTTGTGATGACCTGATTCCAGAGATGTTGTGGTGACCTGACTCTAGTTGTGATGGCTTCACTCTCGAGATGTTGTGATGGCTTCACTCTTGAGATGTTGTTATGACCTGACTCTAGTGATGTTGTTATGACCTGACTCTAGAGATGTTGTTATGACCTGACTCTAGAGATGTTGTTATGACCTGACTCTTGGGGTGGTGTGGTGACCTGCCTCTAGAGATGTTGTGATGACCTGACTCTAGAGAGTTTGTGATGACCTGACCCTAGAGATGTTGTGATGGCTTCACTCTAGAGATGTTGTGATGGCTACACTCTAGAGATGTTGTTATGACCTGACTCTAGTGATGTTGTGATGACCTGACTCTAGAGATGTTGTTATGACCTGACTCTAGTGATGTTGTGATGGCCTGACACTTTAGATGTTGTTATGACCTGACTCTAGAGATGTTGTGATGACCTGACTCTAGAGATGTTTTGATGACCTGACCCTAGAGATGTTTTGATGACCTGACTCTTGAGATGTTGTGGTGACCTGACTCTAGAGATGTTGTGATGACCAGACTCTAGTGGTGTTGTGATGACCTGACTCTCGAGATCTTTTGATGACCTGACTCTAGAGATGCTGTGATGACCTGACTCTAGAGATGCTGTGATGACCTGCCTCTAGTGATGTTGTTATGACCTGACTCTAGAGATGTTGTTATGACCTGACTCTAGAGATGTTGTTATGACCTGACTCTTGGGGTGGTGTGGTGACCTGCCTCTAGAGATGTTGTGATGACCTGACTCTAGAGAGTTTGTGATGACCTGACCCTAGAGATGTTGTGATGGCTTCACTCTAGAGATGTTGTGATGGCTACACTCTAGAGATGTTGTTATGACCTGACTCTAGTGATGTTGTGATGACCTGACTCTAGAGATGTTGTTATGACCTGACTCTAGTGATGTTGTGATGGCCTGACACTTTAGATGTTGTTATGACCTGACTCTAGAGATGTTGTGATGACCTGACTCTAGAGATGTTTTGATGACCTGACCCTAGAGATGTTTTGATGACCTGACTCTTGAGATGTTGTGGTGACCTGACTCTAGAGATGTTGTGATGACCAGACTCTAGTGGTGTTGTGATGACCTGACTCTCGAGATCTTTTGATGACCTGACTCTAGAGATGCTGTGATGACCTGACTCTAGAGATGCTGTGATGACCTGCCTCTAGAGATGCTGTGATGACCTGACTCTAGAGATGCTGTGATGACCTGACTCTAGAGATGCTGTGATGACCTGACTCTAGAGATGCTGTGATGACCAGACTCTAGAGATGCTGTGATGACCTGACTCTAGAGATGTTGTGATGACCAGACTCTAGAGATGTTGTGATGACCTGACTCTAGAGATGCTGTGATGACCTGACTCTAGAGATGTTGTGATGACCTGACTCTAGAGATGCTGTGATGACCTGACTCTAGAGATGCTGTGATGACCTGACTCTAGAGATGTTGTGATGACCAGACTCTAGAGATGTTGTGATGACCTGACTCTAGAGATGTTGTGATGACCTGACTTTAGAGATGTTGTGATGACCTGAAGTCAAACCATAATTGGACATTTTAAAGTTTTTTGAAAGGCAGTTTAAGTTGGACGAACAGGAATGCATAACACGTTTAATGGATATCAACTTCTTTTCATTCTTTATATATATATGACATATAATCTTTATACAAATCAAGATTAAAAAGAATTTGATGTCCATTAAACGTGTTCTGTATTCATGTTCGTCCAACTTTAAACTTCCCTTCAAGATCTTTAAAAATGTCCATTTAGGGTTTGACTGCAGACTTTTGATCACTGAGAAGTGATGGTGTCATGACGTACGTTGCTATCCCTACAACAATACTGGGCTGGCTGCAGACAGCAGTTATACGAATGGAGGGCAAAACGATGTCAGCCTCACCTAGAAAATGATATAAATGCAGCTGTTGTTATGTTTTATTTCTCTACATATTATCTGTCAACCTCAAGCAAATTGGTTTTGCTATGTTCCACATTCACGATCCCCATTTGCTTTGACTTTTTATCTTGATACCCCAAAAAGCGCAAAGTCTGCAATAGATGCATCACTAACTTCAGGAAACAAAATATGAAAGAAACATTTTGTGTGATGAGATGGGCAGAAGTACGCTAGAATCAAACTTGGATATGAAAGTGCATAAAAAAACAATTTGTTTACTGAAAGAGCTTGTTTTGGAGACACTACCCACCCCCCTTTCAGATGACGTAATGAAAAGGACATAACTTATTCTAATGTTTCACTTCTTCATACATGATGCCAAGGGTTCCAACTAAATAATGAATGGCCACACAAGTGTTAGCTCTCAATATATTGTAAACAGTACCAGCTTGAGTATTTGGACACAATGGTTTTGAAAGATTAAATGGGGGGTGTCCTTAAAAACAGCCTTGTCAAATAATAACTCAAGCAATCCAAATCTTTGACTGTTGATTATGACAGGAAGTCATCCAATACAAAACTGAACATATTTTATTTGATATTATCTGAGGGCATACCATTGTCCAAGAAGTACAAAATGACAGATCGTTTTTCATTTTCTACAATTTGTGAAGAAATATTATACCCCCCAGTGTTGTGATGACTAATATATTGTTAACCACATTACGATCATTTGTGAAATTTTGGATATGGCTATACTAATGATTACTTCAAATAGAATGGAAGCTTTCCAAACATTGGACATGGAGAATATAGCCTAGGCTGACTACTTTCTGAACGCCTGTCGTAGAATTGTACGAGTGAGTGAGTGAGTGAGTGAGTATGGTTTTACGCCGCTTTTAGCAATATTCCAGCAAGATCACGGCGGGGGACACCACAAATGGGCTTCACACATTGTGTCCATGTGGGGAATCGAACCCGGGTCTTCAGCGTGACGAGCGAACGCTTTAACCACTAGGCTACCCCACCGACCAGAATGGTACGACGTCCATGCTATGTGCGGCGTAGCACAACGCACACATCTGGTACCTTCCTTATGAGTCTTGAAACAAGTTTTCTCCCCTGTAAAGATTCCCTGACTATATAAGTACCCAACACCCCATGGTGGATACAGACACTCGCATGTGACGACCGGCTTACAACGTTACAATGTTGGAATGTATGATTTGTGAGCCAGAGTGCTCCACTGAGCGTTGTTCATGCTATCAACCACTCCTCTGTCAGGTCTGGACACGACTATTTACAAGTCATCATCATACAACTGAATTCTTTCTGGATGCGGTGTAAAACAACCTTCATACATGCTTGTCTCCCATGTCATGGACCCGTAAAGATCCGGGTTAGAATTGATCTTCAGTAACACATGTGTGTCGTAAGAGACGATTAACGAGATCGGGTGGTCGGGCTCGCTGACTTCGTTGACACATGTCATCGTATCCAAATTGCGTGGATCGATGCTCATGCTGTTGATCACTGGATTGTCTGGTCCAGATTCGATTATTTACACACAGCAGCCACATAGCTGGAATATTGTTTAGTACGGCGTTAAACTAAAACTCTCTCACTCTCATTTCATGATACATGTTGCATATACTGGAGTGAGTACCGTGTCATGCTCCACATACGCCACACCTAATTCAGTGATGGATCTCGTCTTTCGCTACTGAATAATGAATGATACAGATTATAAATCTGTGATTGCGATGTCCCAGTACTCCCATATACGCGTCGCCTGGCTGCATTGTCAGTTCGTTAATTTCAGTGAACATACCTCACCTCACACAAGTCGATTTCCGAACAATTGGTTATTAGATATAAACACTGATGTCATTGCAAGCTATTGATCCAGATGTAAGTGGGTCAGGGAAATAGGCCGAGCACCAGCTGGACAATAGAGAACCGTCCCGACTGGTACGGACATGCCAACATGTATGTCTATATAACTAGTAACCATCTAACACATCCTTCAACTGGGATAGAACACTCCGCAATATTCTAACTATGTGATGGTGCTCTGTCTAAAATCCAGTTTAACCAAACAATCCCACCACTGCAATTATGAGTATCGATCTACGTAAGTTGGATACGACGACATGCCACATCAACCAACATCGAAACCAACCACCCTATCCAATTAGTCGCCTCTTACAAGAAGCCCAATCGTCCCTGTACGTGAAGCATGGGTTCCAGAAGACCAATTCTCACCCGCATCTTTACTGGGCCTAAAACTAGGAACGTACTGGGGACAGTGTACACAACGTGTATTGAAACAAAACCGTTCACCTGAACAAAATATACAAGATACATCTGATATCATCTTATATCCATCCCATATTTCAAATGCTACCCGTGAAGATCCGGGTTAGAATTGATCTTCAGTAACCCATGCTTGTCGTAAGAGGCGACTAACGGGATCGGGTGGTCAGGCTCGCTGACCTGGTATTCACATGTCATCGGTTCCCAATTGCGCAAATCGATGCTCATGTTGTTGATCACTGGATTGTCTGGTCCAGACTCGATTATTTACAGACCGCGTCTCACTCACTCCATGCATATATTTAGGATATCAGTAATCATTATATTTAGTAGTCAGACTCTCGTAACTGTTGATATTGCCAGATCTGTATTCTACATCTGTTTAACTGTTAAGACACTTAAAGTTGTACATGTGTGATAGAAGTACGGCCGGTGTTAAATACTTCATGATATTACTGATATATACAGATGAGCATTGTTGATTGCAGCAGATCGTAATGTACACACGCATATGATCTAATCCATTTCGAATGTAAGGTATAATTACACCCCGCATGTTGACGTAAGTATTCCTCTCTTCCTGGCATCCAAAGCAAATGTACCGAATTTTAATAAAGGTTCACTCATGGCCCTTTTTAAAAGAATATTAACAGAGAACTTCAAAGGCTCGGCGCCGGGAGTTATCGCTACAACGATGGTCGTTATACTTCAACCCGATGTTTTCATTTCAACGTCAGAAAAACACTCCAAAATCAATTACATCTCTCCAAGATGTGGGCAAATGTGCATTCACAAATATTCAACAGATATTGTTATAATGGTTACAACTTTATTTTTGAAGAGAGCAATAAAAATGAAGAACTACAAACTGCCCTTGAGCAAAGAGAAAACAATGATCGTTTTGTTTCCTCCATAGATCCACATGGGAACACCACGGGCGTAAGTGACATATCATGTCGCTTTCACAGCCCATCAGCATTTCGATGTCTATTGCTGTCAATCAGGCCGCCCTGCAGAAACTGATGACGTATGTGGAAGGCAGCCATGTTTCTCCAGTGTGCCAGGCGGTCGGTTCACACTGCAGCAGAACAGTGCATCATTCAGGTGATCGTAAACCAATACCGAACAATGCTGGTGGATCATGTAAACACTTTAGACACATCAGCTGAGCATACCGCGTCTTCTGAAGTGGCCAAGGAACGTAGCAGATGGTTTTGTCAAGATGGAGCATGTATCTCACCAATCTTTCTGTTGTCCTGTTTCAAAGATAGGTTGCATGAACTTGATCACACGTTGTGCACTGATACATACCTTCCGAACAGAACACATGGTCGGCTGGCTCACACTTGCGGGTATCATGAACATGTTTTGTCTCGAAGGGTATGCCTCCGTACCGTTGACATTCATATATCCTGTTATGTCGAAGTAGACTCGCGGCTCTTCTGCTTGCAACAACACTCGTGTTATACATACTGGGGCTATTCGTTACTATTATAATAATTATAGGATGATACACGAGATAAGTTTTTTATATTCCAGCCATATCACGACGGGGGACACCAGAAATGGGCTTCACACATTGTACCCATGTGGGGAATCGAACCCATGTCTTAAACGTGATGAGCGGACGCATTAACCATTAGGCTACCCCACTGCCCCTTTTGTAAAGTAAAGTCATACTCGGGCAAATTGAAAATTACTCCGCGTGAAAGTGACATTTTACTTGTGTTTATTACAAACACAGTTTCAGTTCCGTCTAGAGAACAACTGAGCGAAAAAGGTTACAACGTTTGTTGACAGAAGCGGATATTAGCGTTGTCATGGCGCTGTAAACAATTCATTTCTTTACCAGTAGAGGAAAACGATCAAATGATAAGGTTGATTGATAAGCGTGCATTAACAATGCAGTGACGCCTTCACGTAACTTAAAGAACGCTAATATATTATTTTAAATTGATCGTGGTCTCACCATGTCAACAAGAATCCTGTCTAAGCACATGTGCGTAGTAGACGGACGTACAGTGAATGCGCAGCAGACAACGAGTTCCAGTTTGGTCACCGAAGTCGCTAGCTAAAAATGTCACCACAGTCAAAGTTGATGAAAACCAGAGCTTCAAATGCGAAACTGCACAATAAAAAAATATTCTGTCGGAAATGTTTCACGCACAGTTTACACCTCGTCTTTTTAACCGAGTTGCAATCACGCACAAATGACTGACGCGTTTTATAGGATTTTCAGTGAAACCAAAACGGTGTTCTTGTGATCAAATTTTAAAAAAATGAATGTATGAAGAGAAGTCTTGGTAAGTCAGGGTGCACAAAACAGACATTGTAATGATTAACCGAAAGTGTTATGAGTGTAAATAAATATGCATTCCGCAAATATCTCAAATGTTTGCACCGGATGAAGTAGCAATGCAAATCTATACTGGTTGCTGCATACATGAGATATAAACATCGCTGATACAACTGCAGTCGGGTATTGACTATTGAGTGATACTGCAACCGTTACTGTTATCGCTGACATTGCTGGTGCTAGCATTGCTGTTGTCACTGATGCTGTTAGCGTTACTGTTATCAATGGTACCGATGCCGTTGTTGTTGTCACTGATGCTGCTAGCGTTACTGTTATCAATGGTACCGATGCCATTGTTGTTGTCACTGATGCTGTTAGCGTTACTGTTATCATGTACCGATGCCGTTGTTGTTGTCACTGATGCTGCTAGCGTTATTGTTATCGCTGACATTGCTGGTGCTAGCATTGCTGTTGTAACTGATGCTGCAACTGTTACTGTTATCTCTGACATTGCTGGTGCTAGCATTGCTGTTGTAACTGATGCTGCAACCCTTACTGTTATCTCTGACATTGCTGGTGCTAGCATTGCTGTTGTCACTGATGATGCTAGCGTTACTGTTATCTCTGACATTGCTGGTGCTAGCATTGCTGTTGTAACTGATGCTGCAACCCTTACTGTTATCTCTGACATTGCTGGTGCTAGCATTGCTGTTGTAACTGATGCTGCAACCCTTACTGTTATCTCTGACATTGCTGGTGCTAGCATTGCTGTTGTAACTGATGCTGCTTGCGTTACTGTTATCTCTGACATTACTGGTGCTAGCATTGCTGTTGTCACTGATGATGCTAGCGTTACTGTTATCTCTGACATTGCTGGTGCTAGCATTGCTGTTGTAACTGATGATGCTAGCGTTACTGTTATCTCTGACATCGCTGGTGCTAGCATTGCTGTTGTAACTGATGCTGCAACTGTTACTGTTATCTCTGACATTGCTGGTGCTAGCATTGCTGTTGTAACTGATGCTGCAACTGTTACTGTTATCTCTGACATTGCTGGTGCTAGCATTGCTGTTGTAACCGATGCCGCTTGCGTTATTGTTATCTCTGACATTGCTGGTGCTAGCATTGCTGTTGTCACCGATGCTGCAACTGTTACTGTTATCTCTGACATTGCTGGTGCTAGCATTGCTGTTGTAACTGATGCTGCAACCGTTACCGTTATCTCTGACATTGCTGGTGCTAGCATTGCTGCTGTAACTGATGCTGCAACTGTTACTGTTATCTCTGACATTGCTGGTGCTAGCATTGCTGTTGTAACTGATGCTGCAACTGTTACTGTTATCTCTGACATTGCTGGTGCTAGCATTGCTGCTGTAACTGATGCTGCAACTGTTACTGTTATCTCTGACATTGCTGGTGCTAGCATTGCTGTTGTAACTGATGATGCTAGCGTTACTGTTATCTCTGACATCGCTGGTGCTAGCATTGCTGTTGTAACTGATGCTGCAACTGTTACTGTTATCTCTGACATTGCTGGTGCTAGCATTGCTGTTGTAACTGATGCTGCAACTGTTACTGTTATCTCTGACATTGCTGGTGCTAGCATTGCTGTTGTAACCGATGCTGCTTGCGTTATTGTTATCTCTGACATTGCTGGTGCTAGCATTCTGTTGTCACTGATGATGCTAGCGTTACTGTTATCGCTGACATTACTGGTGCTAGCATTGCTGTTGTAACTGATGATGCTAGCGTTACTGTTATCTCTGACATTGCTGGTGCTAGCATTGCTGTTGTAACTGATGCTGCAACTGTTACTGTTATCTCTGACATTGCTGGTGCTAGCATTGCTGTTGTAACTGATGCTGCAACCCTTTACTGTTATCTCTGACATTGCTGGTGCTAGCATTGCTGCTGTAACTGATGCTGCAACCGTTACCGTTATCTCTGACATTGCTGGTGCTAGCATTGCTGCTGTAACTGATGCTGCAACTGTTACTATTATCTCTGACATTGCTGGTGCTAGCATTGCTGTTGTAACTGATGCTCGCTTTGCGTTATTGTTATCTCTGACATTGCTGGTGCTAGCATTGCTGTTGTAACTGATGCTGCAACTGTTACTGTTATCTCTGACATTGCTGGTGCTAGCATTGCTGTTGTAACTGATGCTGCAACTGTTACTATTATCTCTGACATTGCTGGTGCTAGCATTGCTGTTGTAACTGATGATGCTTGCGTTATTGTTATCTCTGACATTGCTGGTGCTAGCATTGCTGTTGTAACTGATGCTGCAACTGTTACTGTTATCTCTGACATTGCTGGTGCTAGCATTGCTGCTGTAACTGATGCTGCAACTGTTACTGTTATCTCTGACATTGCTGGTGCTAGCATTGCTGTTGTAACTGATGCTGCAACTGTTACTGTTATCTCTGACATTGCTGGTGCTAGCATTGCTGTTGTAACTGATGCTGCAACTGTTACTATTATCTCTGACATTGCTGGTGCTAGCATTGCTGTTGTAACTGATGCTGCAACTGTTACTATTATCTCTGACATTGCTGGTGCTAGCATTGCTGTTGTAACTGATGCTGCAACTGTTACTGTTATCTCTGACATTGCTGGTGCTAGCATTGCTGTTGTAACTGATGCCGCTTGCGTTATTGTTATCTCTGACATTGCTGGTGCTAGCATTGCTGTTGTAACTGATGCTGCTTGCGTTATTGTTATCTCTGACATTGCTGGTGCTAGCATTGCTGTTGTAACTGATGCTGCAACTGTTACTATTATCTCTGACATTGCTGGTGCTAGCATTGCTGTTGTAACTGATGCTGCAACTGTTACTGTTATCTCTGACATTGCTGGTGCTAGCATTGCTGTTGTAACTGATGCTGCAACCCTTACTGTTATCTCTGACATTGCTGGTGCTAGCATTGCTGTTGTAACTGATGCTGCTTGCGTTACTGTTATCTCTGACATTACTGGTGCTAGCATTGCTGTTGTCACTGATGATGCTAGCGTTACTGTTATCTCTGACATTGCTGGTGCTAGCATTGCTGTTGTAACTGATGCTGCAACTGTTACTGTTATCTCTGACATTGCTGGTGCTAGCATTGCTGTTGTAACTGATGCTGCAACCCTTACTGTTATCTCTGACATTGCTGGTGCTAGCATTGCTGTTGTAACTGATGCTGCTTGCGTTACTGTTATCTCTGACATTACTGGTGCTAGCATTGCTGTTGTCACTGATGATGCTAGCGTTACTGTTATCTCTGACATTGCTGGTGCTAGCATTGCTGTTGTAACTGATGATGCTAGCGTTACTGTTATCTCTGACATCGCTGGTGCTAGCATTGCTGTTGTAACTGATGCTGCAACTGTTATTGTTATCTCTGACATTGCTGGTGCTAGCATTGCTGTTGTAACTGATGCTGCAACTGTTACTGTTATCTCTGACATTGCTGGTGCTAGCATTGCTGTTGTAACTGATGCTGCTTGCGTTATTGTTATCGCTGACATTGCTGGTGCTAGCATTGCTGTTGTCACTGATGATGCTAGCGTTACTGTTATCGCTGACATTACTGGTGCTAGCATTGCTGTTGTAACTGATGATGCTAGCGTTACTGTTATCTCTGACATTGCTGGTGCTAGCATTGCTGTTGTAACTGATGCTGCAACTGTTACTGTTATCTCTGACATTGCTGGTGCTAGCATTGCTGTTGTAACTGATGCTGCAACTGTTACTGTTATCTCTGACATTGCTGGTGCTAGCATTGCTGTTGTAACTGATGCTGCAACTGTTACTATTATCTCTGACATTGCTGGTGCTAGCATTGCTGTTGTAACTGATCCTGCAACTGTTACTATTATCTCTGACATTGCTGGTGCTAGCATTGCTGTTGTAACTGATGCTGCTTGCGTTATTGTTATCTCTGACATTGCTGGTGCTAGCATTCCTGTTGTAACTGATGCTGCAACTGTTACTGTTATCTCTGACATTGCTGGTGCTAGCATTGCTGTTGTAACTGATGCTGCAACTGTTACTATTATCTCTGACATTGCTGGTGCTAGCATTGCTGTTGTAACTGATGATGCTTGCGTTATTGTTATCTCTGACATTGCTGGTGCTAGCATTGCTGTTGTAACTGATGCTGCAACTGTTACTGTTATCTCTGACATTGCTGGTGCTAGCATTGCTGTTGTAACTGATGCTGCAACTGTTACTGTTATCTCTGACATTGCTGGTGCTAGCATTGCTGTTGTAACTGATGCTGCAACTGTTACTATTATCTCTGACATTGCTGGTGCTAGCATTGCTGTTGTAACTGATGCTGCAACTGTTACTGTTATCTCTGACATTGCTGGTGCTAGCATTGCTGTTGTAACTGATGCTGCTTGCGTTATTGTTATCTCTCACATTGCTGGTGCTAGCATTGCTGTTGTAACTGATGCTGCTTGCGTTATTGTTATCTCTGACATTGCTGGTGCTAGCATTGCTGTTGTAACTGATGCTGCAACTGTTACTATTATCTCTGACATTGCTGGTGCTAGCATTGCTGTTGTAACTGATGCTGCAACTGTTACTGTTATCTCTGACATTGCTGGTGCTAGCATTGCTGTTGTAACTGATGCTGCAACCCTTACTGTTATCTCTGACATTGCTGGTGCTAGCATTGCTGTTGTAACTGATGCTGCTTGCGTTACTGTTATCTCTGACATTGCTGGTGCTAGCATTGCTGTTGTCACTGATGATGCTAGCGTTACTGTTATCTCTGACATTGCTGGTGCTAGCATTGCTGTTGTAACTGATGCTGCAACTGTTACTGTTATCTCTGACATTGCTGGTGCTAGCATTGCTGTTGTAACTGATGCTGCAACTGTTACTGTTATCTCTGACATTGCTGGTGCTAGCATTGCTGTTGTAACTGATGCTGCAACTGTTACTATTATCTCTGACATTGCTGGTGCTAGCATTGCTGTTGTAACTGATGCTGCAACTGTTACTGTTATCTCTGACATTGCTGGTGCTAGCATTGCTGTTGTAACTGATGCTGCTTGCGTTATTGTTATCTCTGACATTGCTGGTGCTAGCATTGCTGTTGTAACTGATGCTGCTTGCGTTATTGTTATCTCTGACATTGCTGGTGCTAGCATTGCTGTTGTAACTGATGCTGCAACTGTTACTATTATCTCTGACATTGCTGGTGCTAGCATTGCTGTTGTAACTGATGCTGCAACTGTTACTGTTATCTCTGACATTGCTGGTGCTAGCATTGCTGTTGTAACTGATGCTGCAACCCTTACTGTTATCTCTGACATTGCTGGTGCTAGCATTGCTGTTGTAACTGATGCTGCTTGCGTTACTGTTATCTCTGACATTACTGGTGCTAGCATTGCTGTTGTCACTGATGATGCTAGCGTTACTGTTATCTCTGACATTGCTGGTGCTAGCATTGCTGTTGTAACTGATGCTGCAACCCTTACTGTTATCTCTGACATTGCTGGTGCTAGCATTGCTGTTGTAACTGATGCTGCAACCCTTACTGTTATCTCTGACATTGCTGGTGCTAGCATTGCTGTTGTAACTGATGCTGCTTGCGTTACTGTTATCTCTGACATTACTGGTGCTAGCATTGCTGTTGTAACTGATGATGCTAGCGTTACTGTTATCTCTGACATTGCTGGTGCTAGCATTGCTGTTGTAACTGATGATGCTAGCGTTACTGTTATCTCTGACATCGCTGGTGCTAGCATTGCTGTTGTAACTGATGCTGCAACTGTTACTGTTATCTCTGACATTGCTGGTGCTAGCATTGCTGTTGTAACTGATGCTGCAACTGTTACTGTTATCTCTGACATTGCTGGTGCTAGCATTGCTGTTGTAACTGATGCTGCTTGCGTTATTGTTATCGCTGACATTGCTGGTGCTAGCATTGCTGTTGTCACTGATGATGCTAGCGTTACTGTTATCGCTGACATTACTGGTGCTAGCATTGCTGTTGTAACTGATGATGCTAGCGTTACTGTTATCTCTGACATTGCTGGTGCTAGCATTGCTGTTGTAACTGATGCTGCAACTGTTACTGTTATCTCTGACATTGCTGGTGCTAGCATTGCTGTTGTAACTGATGCTGCAACCCTTACTGTTATCTCTGACATTGCTGGTGCTAGCATTGCTGTTGTAACTGATGCTGCAACTGTTACTGTTATCTCTGACATTGCTGGTGCTAGCATTGCTGTTGTAACTGATGCTGCAACTGTTACTATTATCTCTGACATTGCTGGTGCTAGCATTGCTGTTGTAACTGATGCTGCAACTGTTACTATTATCTCTGACATTGCTGGTGCTAGCATTGCTGTTGTAACTGATGCTGCTTGCGTTATTGTTATCTCTGACATTGCTGGTGCTAGCATTCCTGTTGTAACTGATGCTGCAACTGTTACTGTTATCTCTGACATTGCTGGTGCTAGCATTGCTGTTGTAACTGATGCTGCAACTGTTACTGTTATCTCTGACATTGCTGGTGCTAGCATTGCTGTTGTAACTGATGCTGCAACTGTTACTATTATCTCTGACATTGCTGGTGCTAGCATTGCTGTTGTAACTGATGCTGCTTGCGTTATTGTTATCTCTGACATTGCTGGTGCTAGCATTGCTGTTGTAACTGATGCTGCAACTGTTACTGTTATCTCTGACATTGCTGGTGCTAGCATTGCTGTTGTAACTGATGCTGCAACTGTTACTGTTATCTCTGACATTGCTGGTGCTAGCATTGCTGTTGTAACTGATGCTGCAACTGTTACTATTATCTCTGACATTGCTGGTGCTAGCATTGCTGTTGTAACTGATGCTGCAACTGTTACTGTTATCTCTGACATTGCTGGTGCTAGCATTGCTGTTGTAACTGATGCTGCTTGCGTTATTGTTATCTCTGACATTGCTGGTGCTAGCATTGCTGTTGTAACTGATGCTGCAACTGTTACTGTTATCTCTGACATTGCTGGTGCTAGCATTGCTGTTGTAACTGATGCTGCTTGCGTTATTGTTATCTCTGACATTGCTGGTGCTAGCATTGCTGTTGTAACTGATGCTGCAACTGTTACTGTTATCTCTGACATTGCTGGTGCTAGCATTGCTGTTGTAACTGATGCTGCTAGCGTTACTGTTATCTCTGACATTGCTGGTGCTAGCATTGCTGTTGTAACTGATGATGCTAGCGTTACTGTTATCTCTGACATTGCTGGTGCTAGCATTGCTGTTGTAACTGATGCTGCAACTGTTACTGTTATCTCTGACATTGCTGGTGCTAGCATTGCTGTTGTAACTGATGCTGCTTGCGTTTTTGTTATCTCTGACATTGCTGGTGCTAGCATTGCTGTTGTCACTGATGATGCTAGCGTTACTGTTATCTCTGACATTGCTGGTGCTAGCATTGCTGTTGTAACTGATGCTGATATCGTAATGTGGACAGCGATTATATCGCACTGATCATACTGTGAACAGCGATTATATAGCACTGATCGTACTGTGGACAGCGATTATATCGTACTGTGGGCAGCGATTATATCGTAATGTGGACAGCGATTATATCATAATGTGGACAGCGATTATATCGTACTGTGGACAGCGATTATATCGCACTGATAGTACTGTGGACAGCGATTATATCGTACTGATCGTACTGTGGACAGCGATTATATCGCACTGATCGTACTGTGGACAGCGATTATATCGTACTGATCGTACTGTGGACAGCGATTATATCGTACTGTGGACAGCGATTATATCGTACTGATCGTACTGTGGACAGCGATTATATCGTACTGATTGTACTGTGGACAGCGATTATATCGTACTGATCGTACTGTGGACAGCGATTATATCGTACTGATCGTACTGTGGACAGCGATTACATCGTACTGTGGACAGCGATTATATAGTACTATGGACAGCGAATATATCGTAATGTGGACAGCGAATATATCGTAATGTGGACAGCGATTATATCGCACTGATCGTACGGTGGACAGCGATTATATCATAATCTGGACAGCGATTATATCGTACTGATCGTACTCTTGACAGCGATTACATCCCACTGTGGACAACGATTATATAGTACTATGGACAGCGAATATATCGTAATGTGGACAGCGATTATATCGCACTGATCGTACTGTGGACAGGGATTACATCGTACTGATCGTACTGTGGACAGCGATTACATCGTACTATAGACAGCGATTATATCGTACTGTGCTGATTGGACAATGACCAGAGACAGCAGTACTGCTTATGGAGTGTAAAGAGACACGCGATGCGACACACCTGATACAGGCAGTACTTGCGTCATTACCACATTACAGTCCAACCACGTGGACAGCAGGGGACTAAGTACGAGTTGTGTCTATACTTCATAAAGCCTGAATAAACACCAGCTGCTGCTTCACAGATGTCTGATCAACGAGCGCCGAGAACGTTATCATTGTGTGTGTCGGACCACAGTCAGTCCCACGTGGACACATTCACCAGTGTAAAGAGAGGTATAATTATAGGTAAAATATATATTTATAATAAATTCGATATTTTGCAGGTTACCGGTCATGCAAACATTCACAGCTAAGTTCATCTAATATGAGTATTGGTATAGTCCGTGTATTTCATATACCGTATGTGTGTCAGAAGGTACCCTCTAAATGGCGTAACAGGGCATATGTCCCTGGCAGATATACATGTATATCTTCAACATATATTACATGTATCTTATCTCGAGAAAAAGGGGAAAATATAATTAAATTTGCGCGCGAATACAAACAATGATGTCGATTATGTAAGTCATTAAATAATATAGGAAACTGTGCATTCTTCGTTTAATCTCAACATGTAATTGTTACAACATATAGCTGGTACAAATGTATTATCCAAATGTGAAGACACTACTTTCCCTTACTGCCTACCTTGCTTTTCTGGACGTACAATCATCAGGTCATGGTTGTCAACGTGCTATATCATCTGCTGGACGTACAATCATCCTATTCTGGTAGTCAACCTCCTATATCATCTGCTGGACGTACAATCATCAGGTTCTCTTTGTCAACGTGCTATATCATCTGCTCAACGTACAATCATCAGGTACTGATTGTGACCGTCCTATATCATCTGCTCAACGTACAGTCATCAGGTTCTGGTTGTTAACGTCCTATATCATCTGCTGGACGTACAGTCATCAGGTGCTGGTTGCCAACGTCCTATATCATCTGCTCAACGTACAGTCATCAGGTTCTGGTTGTCAACGTCCTATATCATCTGCTCCATCTACAGTCATCAGGTTCTTGTTGTCAACGTCCTATATCATCTGCTGGACGTACAATCATCAGGTTCTGGTTGTCTACGTCCTATATCATCTGCTCAACGTACAATCATCAGGTCCTGGTTGTCAACGTCCTATATCATCTGCTCAACGTACAATCAACAGGTCCTGGTTGTCAACGTCCTATATCATCTGCTCAACGTACAGTCAACAGGTTCTGATTGTCAACTTCCTATATCATCTGCTCCATCTACAGTCATCAGGTTCTGGTTGTCAACGTCCTATATCATCTGCTGGACGTACAATCATCAGGTTCTGGTTGTCTACGTCCTATATCATCTGCTGGACGTACAATCATCAGGTCCTGGTTGTCAACGTCCTATATCATCTGCTCAACGTACAATCATCAGGTCCTGGTTGTCAACGTCCTATATCATCTGCTCAACGTACAGTCAACAGGTTCTGATTGTCAACTTCCTATATCATCTGCTCCATCTACACTCATCAGGTTCTGGTTGTCAACGTCCTATATCATCTGCTGGACGTACAATCATCCTGTCCTGGTTGTGAACGTCCTATATCATCTGCTCAACGTACAATCATCAGGTCATGGTTATCAACGTCCTATATCATCTGCTCAACGTACAAACATCAGGTCATGGTTGTCAACGTCCTATATCATCTGCTCGACGTACAGTCAACAGGTTTTGGTTGTCAACGTCCTATATCATCTGCAGGACGTACAATCACCTTGTCCTGGTTGTCAACGTCCTATATCATCTGCTGGACGTACAATCATCAGGTTCTTGTTGTCAACGTCCTTTACCATCTGCTGGGCGTACAATCATCAGGTCCTGGTTGTCAACGTCCTATATCATCTGCTGGAGGTACAGTCATCAGGTCCTGGTTGTCAACGTCCTATATCATCTGCTGGACGTACAGTCATCAGGTCCTGGTTGTCAACGTCCTATATCATCTGCTCCATCTACAGTCATCAGGTTCTGGTTGTCAACGTCCTATATCATCTGCTCAACGTACAGTCATCAGGTTCTGGTTGTCAACGTCCTATATCATCTGCTGGAGGTACAATCATCCTGTCCTGGTTGTCAACATCCTATATCATCTGCTGGACGTACAATCATCAGGTCATGGTTGCCAACGTCCTATATCATCTGCTCAACGTACAGTCATCAGATTCTGGTTGTCAACGTCCTATATCATCTGCTGGAGGTACAGTCATCAGGTCCTGGTTGTCAACGTCCTATATCATCTGCTGGACGTACAGTCATCAGGTCCTGGTTGTCAACGTCCTATATCATCTGCTCCATATACAGTCATCAGGTTCTGGTTGTCAACGTCCTATATCATCTACTCAACGTACAGTCATCAGGTTCTTGTTGTCAACGTCCTATATCATCTGCTGGAGGTACAATCATCCTGTCCTGGTTGTCAACATCCTATATCATCTGCTGGACGTACAATCATCAGGTCATGGTTGCCAACGTCCTATATCATCTGCTCAACGTACAGTCATCAGGTTCTGGTTGTCAACGTCCTATATCATCTGCTGGACGTACAATCACCCTGTCCTGGTTGTCAACGTCCTATATCATCTGCTGGACGTACAGTCATCAGGTTCTGGTTGTCAACGTCCTATATTATCTGCTGGACGTACAATCATCAGGTCATGGTTGTCAACGTCCTATACCATCTGCTCCATCTACAGTCATCAGGTTCTGGTTGTCAACGTCCTATATCATCTGCTGGACGTACAATCATCAGGTCATGGTTGTCAACGTCCTACATCATCTGCTCAACGTACAAACATCAGGTCCTGGTTGTCAACGTCCTATATCATCTGCTCGACGTACAGTCAACAGGTTCTGATTGTCAACGTCCTATATCATCTGCTGGACGTACAATCACCCTGTCCTGGTTGTCAACGTCCTATATCATCTGCTGGACGTACAATCATCAGGTTCTTGTTGTCAACGTCCTATACCATCTGCTGGGCGTACAATCATCAGGTCCTGGTTGTCAACGTCCTATATCATCTGCTGGAGGTACAGTCATCAGGTCCTGGTTGTCAACGTCCTATATCATCTGCTGGACGTACAGTCATCAGGTCCTGGTTGTAAACGTCCTATATCATCTGCTCCATCTATAGTCATCACGTTCTCGTTGTCAACGTCCTCTATCATCTACTCAACGTACAGTCATCAGGTTCTTGTTGTCAACGTCCTATATCATCTGCTGGAGGTACAATCATCCTGTCCTGGTTGTCAACATCCTATATCATCTGCTGGACGTACAATCATCAGGTCATGGTTGTCAACGTCCTATATCATCTGCTCAACGTACAATCATCAGGTCCTGGTTGTCAACGTCCTATATCATCTGCTCAACGTACAAACAACAGGTCCTGGTTGTCAACGTCCTATGCCATCTGCTCGACGTACAGTCAACAGGTTCTGGTTGTCAACTTCCTATATCATCTGCTCCATCTACAGTCATCAGGTTCTGGTTGTCAACGTCCTATATCATCTGCTCGACGTACAATCATCCTGTCCTGGTTGTCAACGTCCTATATCATCTGCTGGACGTACAATCATCAGGTTCTGGTTGTCTACGTCCTATATCATCTGCTGGACGTACAATCATCAGGTCCTGGTTGTCAACGTCCTATATCATCTGCTCAATGTACAAACAACAGGTCCTGGTTGTCAACGTCCTCTATCATCTGCTCAACGTACAGTCAACAGGTTCTGATTGTCAACTTCCTATATCATCTCCTCCATCTACAGTCATCAGGTTCTGGTTGTCAACGTCCTATATCATCTGCTGGAGGTACAATCATCCTGTCCTGGTTGTGAACGTCCTATATCATCTGCTCAACGTACAATCATCAGGTCATGGTTGTCAACGTCCTATATCATCTGCTCAACGTACAAACATCAGGTCATGGTTGTCAACGTCCTATATCATCTGCTGGACGTACAGTCAACAGGTTTTGGTTGTCAACGTCCTATATCATCTGCAGGACGTACAATCACCCTGTCCTGGTTGTCAACGTCCTATATCATCTGCTCGACGTACAATCATCAGGTTCTTGTTGTCAACGTCCTATAACATCTGCTGGGCGTACAATCATCAGGTCCTGGTTGTCAACGTCCTATATCATCTGCTGGAGGTACAGTCATCAGGTTCTGGTTGTCAACGTCCTATATCATCTGCTGGACGTACAGTCATCAGGTCCTGGTTGTCAACGTCCTATATCATCTGCTCCATCTACAGTCATCAGGTTCTGGTTGTCAACGTCCTATATCATCTACTCAACGTACAGTCATCAGGTTCTTGTTGTCAACGTCCTATATCATCTGCTGGAGGTACAATCATCCTGTCCTGGTTGTCAACATCCTATATCATCTGCTGGACGTACAATCATCAGGTCATGGTTGTCAACGTCCTATATCATCTGCTCAACGTACAAACATCAGGTCCTGGTTGTCAACGTCCTATATCATCTGCTCGACGTACAGTCATCAGGTCCTGGTTGTCAACGTCCTATATCATCTGCTGGACGTACAATCATCAGGTCCTGGTTGTCAACGTCCTATATCATCTGCTGGACGTACAGTCATCAGGTTCTTGTTGTCAACGTCCTATACCATCTGCTGGGCGTACAGTCATCAGGTCCTGGTTGTCAACATCCTATACCATCTGCTCCATCTACAGTCATCAGGTTCTGGTTGTCAACGTCCTATATCATCTGCTGGACGTACAATCATCAGGTCCTGGTTGTCAACGTCCTATATCATCTGCTCGACGTACAGTCAACAGGTTCTGGTTCTCAACGTCCTATATCATCTGCTGGACGTACAATCACCCTGTCCTGGTTGTCAACGTCCTATATCATCTGCTGGACGTACAGTCATCAGGTTCTGGTTGTCAACGTCCTATATCATCTGCTGGACGTACAGTCATCAGGTCCTGGTTGTCAACGTCCTATACCATCTGCTCCATCTACAGTCATCAGGTTCTGGTTGTAAACATCCTATATCATCTCCTGGACGTACAATCATCAGGTCATGGTTGTCAACGTCCTACATCATCTGCTCAACGTACAAACATCAGGTCCTGGTTGTCAACGTCCTATATCATCTGCTCGACGTACAGTCATCAGGTTCTGATTGTCAACGTCCTATATCATCTGCTGGACGTACAATCACCCTGTCCTGGTTGTCAACGTCCTATATCATCTGCTGGACGTACAATCATCAGGTTCTTGTTGTCAACGTCCTATACCATCTGCTGGGCGTACAATCATCAGGTCCTGGTTGTCAACGTCCTATATCATCTGCTGGAGGTACAGTCATCAGCTCCTGGTTGTCAACGTCCTAAATCATCTGCTTGACGTACAGTCATCAGGTCCTGGTTGTCAACGTCCTATATCATCTGCTCCATCTACAGTCATCACGTCCTCGTTGTCAACGTCCTATATCATCTACTCAACGTACAGTCATCAGGTTCTTGTTGTCAACGTCCTATATCATCTGCTGGAGGTACAATCATCCTGTCCTGGTTGTCAACATCCTATATCATCTGCTGGACGTACAATCATCAGGTCATGGTTGTCAACGTCCTATATCATCTGCTCAACGTACAAACATCAGGTCCTGGTTGTCAACGTCCTATATCATCTGCTCGACGTACAGTCAACAGGTTGTGGTTTTCAACGTCCTATATCATCTGCTGGACGTACAATCACCCTGTCCTGGTTGTCAACGTCCTATATCATCTGCTGGACGTACAATCATCAGGTTCTTGTTGTCAACGTCCTATACCATCTGCTGGTCGTAAAATCATCAGGTCCTGGTTGTGAACGTCCTATATCATGTGCTGGACGTACAGTCATCAGGTCCTGGTTGTCAACGTCCTATATCATCTGCTGGACGTACAGTCATCAGGTCCTGGTTGTCAACGTCCTATATCATCTGCTCCATCTACAGTCATCAGGTTCTGGTTGTCAACGTCCTATATCATCTGCTGGACGTACAGTCATCAGGTTCTGGTTGTCAACGTCCTATATCATCTGCTCCATCTAAAGTCATCAGGTCCTGGTTGTCAACGTCCTATATCATCTGCTCAACGTACAGTCATCAGGTTCTGATTGTCAACGTCCTATATCATCTGCTCCATCTACAGTCATCAGGTTCTGGTTGTCAACGTCCTATATCATCTGCTGGACGTACAGTCATCAGGTTCGGGTTGTCTACGTCCTATATCATCTGCTCGACGTACAGTCAACAGGTTCTGGTTTTGAACTTCCTATATCATCTGCTGGACGTACAATCATCAGGTTCTGGTTGTCAACGTCCTATATCATCTGCTGGACGTACAATCATCAGGTTCTTGTTGTCAACGTCCTATACCATCTGCTGGGCGTACAGTCATCAGGTCCTGGTTGTCAACGTCCTATACCATCTGCTCCATCTACAGTCATCAGGTTCTGGTTGTCAACGTCCTATATCATCTGCTGGACGTACAATCATCACGTCCTGGTTGTCAACGTCCTATATCATCTGCTCGACGTACAGTCAACAGGTTCTGGTTCTCAACGTCCTATATCATCTGCTGGACGTACAATCACCCTGTCCTGGTTGTCAACGTCCTATATCATCTGCTGGACGTACAGTCATCAGGTTCTGGTTGTCAACGTCCTATATCATCTGCTGGACGTACAGTCATCAGGTCCTGGTTGTCAACGTCCTATACCACCTGCTCCATCTACAGTCATCAGGTTCTGGTTGTCAACATCCTATATCATCTCCTGGACGTACAATCATCAGGTCATGGTTGTCAACGTCCTACATCATCTGCTCAACGTACAAACATCAGGTCCTGGTTGTCAACGTCCTATATCATCTGCTCGACGTACAGTCAACAGGTTCTGATTGTCAACGTCCTATATCATCTGCTGGACGTACAATCACCCTGTCCTGGTTGTCAACGTCCTATATCATCTGCTGAACGTACAATCATCAGGTTCTTGTTGTCAACGTCCTATACCATCTGCTGGGCGTACAATCATCAGGTCCTGGTTGTCAACGTCCTATATCATCTGCTGGAGGTACAGTCATCAGCTCCTGGTTGTCAACGTCCTAAATCATCTGCTGGACGTACAGTCATCAGGTCCTGGTTGTCAACGTCCTATATCATCTACTCTACGTACAGTCATCAGGTTCTTGTTGTCAACGTCCTATATCATCTGCTGGAGGTACAATCATCCTGTCCTGGTTGTCAACATCCTATATCATCTGCTGGACGTACAATCATCAGGTCATGGTTGTCAACGTCCTATATCATCTGCTCAACGTACAAACATCAGGTCCTGGTTGTCAACGTCCTATATCATCTGCTCGACGTACAGTCAACAGGTCCTGGTTGTGAACGTCCTATATCATCTGCTGGACGTACAGTCATTAGGTCCTGGTTGTCAACGTCCTATATCATCTGCTGGACGTACAGTCATCAGGTCCTGGTTGTCAACGTCCTATATCATCTGCTGGACGTACAATCATCAGGTTCTTGTTGTCAACGTCCTATACCATCTGCTGGGCGTAAATCATCAGGTCCTGGTTGTCAACGTCCTATATCATCTGCTGGACGTACAGTCATTAGGTTCTGGTAGTCAACGTCCTATATCATCTGCTGGACGTACAGTCATCAGGTTCTGATTGTCAACGTCCTATATCATCTGCTCAACGTACAGTCATCAGGTTCTGGTTGTCAACGTCCTATATCATCTGCTCCATCTACAGTCATCAGGTTCTTGTTGTCAACGTCCTATATCATCTGCTGGACGTACAATCATCCTGTCCTGGTTGTCAACGTCCTATATCATCTGCTGGACGTACAATCATCAGGTTCTGGTTGTCTACGTCCTATATCATCTGCTGGACGTACAATCATCAGGTCCTGGTTGTCAACGTCCTATATCATCTGCTGGACGTACAATCATCAGGTCATGGTTGTCAACGTCCTATATCATCTGCTCAACGTACAAACATCAGGTCATGTTTTGTCAACGTCCTATATCATCTGCTCGACGTACAGTCAACAGGTTCTGGTTGTCAACGTCCTATATCATCTGCTGGACGTACAATCACCCTGTCCTGGTTGTCAACGTCCTATATCATCTGCTGGAGTAACAATCATCAGGTTCTTGTTGTCAACGTCCTATACCATCTGCTGGGCGTAAAATCATCAGGTCCTGGTTGTGAACGTCCTATATCATCTGCTGGACGTACAGTCATTAGGTCCTGGTTGTCAACGTCCTATATCATCTGCTCAACGTACAGTCATCAGGTCCTGGTTGTCAACGTCCTATATCATCTGCTCCATCTACAGTCATCAGGTTCTGGTTGTCAACATCCTATATCATCTGCTGGACGTACAGTCATCAGGTCCTGGTTGTCAACGTCCTATATCATCTGCTGGACGTACAGTCATCAGGTCCTGGTTGTCAACGTCCTATATCATCTGCTCCATCTACAGTCATCAGGTTCTTGTTGTCAACGTCCTATATCATCTACTCAACGTACAGTCATCAGGTTCTTGTTGTCAACGTACTATATCATCTGCTGGAGGTACAATCATCCTGTCCTGGTTGTCAACGTCCTATATCATCTGCTGGACGTACAGTCATCAGGTTCTGGTTGCCAACGTCCTATATCATCTGCTCAACGTACAGTCCTCAGGTTCTTGTTGTCAACGTCCTATATCATCTGCTGGACGTACAATCATCCTGTCCTGGTTGTCAACGTCCTACATCATCTGCTGGACGTACAATCATCAGGTTCTGGTTGTCTACGTCCTATATCATCTGCTCGACGTACAATCATCAGGTCCTGGTTGTCAACGTCCTATATCATCTGCTGGACGTACAGTCAACAGGTTCTGGTTGTCAACGTCCTATATCATCTGCTCCATCTACAGTCATCAGGTTCTGGTTGTCAACGTCCTATATCATCTGCTGGACGTACAGTCATCAGGTTCTGGTTGTCAACGTCCTATATCATCTGCTCAATCTACAGTCATCAGGTCCTGGTTGTCAACGTCCTATATCATCTGCTCAACGTACAGTCATCAGGTTCTGATTGTCAACGTCCTATATCATCTGCTCCATCTACAGTCATCAGGTTCTGGTTGTCAACGTCCTATATCATCTCAAGCTGCTGGACGTACAATCATCAGGTTCTGGTTGTCAACGTCCTATATCATCTGCTCGACGTACAATCATCAGGTTCTGGTTTTCAACGTCCTATATCATCTGCTGGACGTACAATCATCAGGTTCTGGTTGTCAACGTCCTATATCATCTGCTGGACGTACAATCATCAGGTTCTTGGTTGTCAACGTCCTATATCATCTGCTGGACGTACAGTCATCGGGTTCTGGTTGTCAACGTCCTATATCATCTGCTGCTCCATCTACAGTCATCAGGTTCTGGTTGTCAACGTCCTATATCATCTGCTGGACGTACATCACGTCCTCAGGTTGTCAACGTCCTATATCATCTGCTCGACGTACAGTCAACAGGTTCTGGTTGTCAACGTCCTATATCATCTGCTGGACGTACAATCATCCTGTCCTGGTTGTCAACGTCCTATATCATCTGCTGGACGTACAGTCATCAGGTTCTGGTTGTCAACGTCCTATATCATCTGCTGGACGTACAGTCATCAGGTCCTGGTTGTCAACGTCCTATATCATCTGCTCCATCTACAGTCATCAGGTTCTGGTTGTCAACGTCCTATATCATCTGCTGGACGTA
This sequence comes from Haliotis rubra, assembly GCF_003918875.1. Taxonomy (NCBI): domain Eukaryota; kingdom Metazoa; phylum Mollusca; class Gastropoda; order Lepetellida; family Haliotidae; genus Haliotis; species Haliotis rubra. The sequence goes on along the minus strand of NW_025765013.1, from coordinate 120,730 downwards.
CAATCATCAGGTCATGGTTGTCAACGTCCTATATCATCTGCTCAACGTACAGTCATCAGGTTCTGGTTGTCAACGTCCTATATCATCTGCTCGACGTACAGTCAACAGGTTCTGATTGTCAACGTCCTATATCATCTGCTGGACGTACAATCATCCTGTCCTGGTTGTCAACGTCCTATATCATCTGCTGGACGTACAATCATCAGGTTCTTGTTGTCAACGTCCTATATCATCTGCTCAACGTACAATCATCAGGTTCTGGTTGTCAACGTCCTATATCATCTGCTGGACGTACAGTCATCAGGTCCTGGTTGTCAACGTCCTATATCATCTGCTGGACGTACAGTCATCAGGTCCTGGTTGTCAACGTCCTATATCATCTGCTCCACGTACAGTCATCAGGTTCTTGTTGTCAACGTCCTATATCATCTGCTGGACGTACAATCATCAGGTCCTGGTTGTCAACGTCCTATATCATCTGCTGGACGTACAATCATCAGGTCATGGTTGTCAACGTCCTATATCATCTGCTGGACGTACAAACATCAGGTCCTGGTTGTCAACGTCCTATATCATCTGCTCGACGTACAGTCATCAGGTCCTGGTTGTCAACGTCCTATATCATCTGCTGGACGTACAGTCATCAGGTCCTGGTTGTCAACGTCCTATATCATCTGCTGGACGTACAGTCATCAGGTCCTGGTTGTCAACGTCCTATATCATCTGCTGGACGTACAATCATCAGGTTCTTGGTTGTCAACGTCCTATACCATCTGCTGGACGTAAATCATCAGGTCCTGGTTGTCAACGTCCTATATCATCTGCTGGACGTACAGTCATTAGGTTCTGGTAGTCAACGTCCTATATCATCTGCTGGACGTACAGTCATCAGGTTCTGGTTGTCAACGTCCTATATCATCTGCTCAACGTACAGTCATCAGGTTCTGGTTGTCAACGTCCTATATCATCTGCTGGACGTACAGTCATCAGGTTCTGGTTGTCAACGTCCTATATCATCTGCTGGACGTACAATCATCCTGTCCTGGTTGTCAACGTCCTATATCATCTGCTGGACGTACAATCATCAGGTTCTGGTTGTCAACGTCCTATATCATCTGCTGGACGTACAATCATCAGGTCCTGGTTGTCAACGTCCTATATCATCTGCTGGACGTACAATCATCAGGTCATGGTTGTCAACGTCCTATATCATCTGCTCAACGTACAAACATCAGGTCATGGTTGTCAACGTCCTATATCATCTGCTCGACGTACAGTCATCAGGTTCTGGTTGTCAACGTCCTATATCATCTGCTGGACGTACAATCACCCTGTCCTGGTTGTCAACGTCCTATATCATCTGCTGGAGTAACAATCATCAGGTTCTGGTTGTCAACGTCCTATATCATCTGCTGGGCGTACAATCATCAGGTCCTGGTTGTGAACGTCCTATATCATCTGCTGGACGTACAGTCATTAGGGTCCTGGTTGTCAACGTCCTATATCATCTGCTCAACGTACAGTCATCAGGTCCTGGTTGTCAACGTCCTATATCATCTGCTTCCATCTACAGTCATCAGGTTCTGGTTGTCAACGTCCTATATCATCTGCTGGACGTACAGTCATCAGGTCCTGGTTGTCAACGTCCTATATCATCTGCTGGACGTACAGTCATCAGGTCCTGGTTGTCAACGTCCTATATCATCTGCTCCATCTACAGTCATCAGGTTCTGGTTGTCAACGTCCTATATCATCTGCTCAACGTACAGTCATCAGGTTCTGGTTGTCAACGTCCTATATCATCTGCTGGAGGTACAATCATCCTGTCCTGGTTGTCAACGTCCTATATCATCTGCTGGACGTACAGTCATCAGGTTCTGGTTGCCAACGTCCTATATCATCTGCTCAACGTACAGTCCTCAGGTTCTTGTTGTCAACGTCCTATATCATCTGCTGGACGTACAATCATCCTGTCCTGGTTGTCAACGTCCTATATCATCTGCTGGACGTACAATCATCAGGTTCTGGTTGTCAACGTCCTATATCATCTGCTCGACGTACAATCATCAGGTCCTGGTTGTCAACGTCCTATATCATCTGCTGGACGTACAGTCAACAGGTTCTGGTTGTCAACTTCCTATATCATCTGCTCCATCTACAGTCATTAGGTTCTGGTTGTCAACGACCTATATCATCTGCTGGACGTACAGTCATCCTGTCCTGGTTGTCAACATCCTATATCATCTGCTCAACGTACAATCATCAGGTCATGGTTGTCAACGTCCTATATCATCTGCTCAACGTACAAACATCAGGTCATGTTTTGTCAACGTCCTATATCATCTGCTCGACGTACAGTCAACAGGTTCTGGTTGTCAACGTCCTATATCATCTGCTGGACGTACAATCACCCTGTCCTGGTTGTCAACGTCCTATATCATCTGCTGGAGGTACAATCATCAGGTTCTTGTTGTCAACGTCCTATACCATCTGCTGGGCGTAAAATCATCAGGTCCTGGTTGTGAACGTCCTATATCATCTGCTGGACGTACAGTCATTAGGTCCTGGTTGTCAACGTCCTATATCATCTGCTGGACGTACAGTCATCAGGTCCTGGTTGTCAACGTCCTATATCATCTGCTCCATCTACAGTCATCAGGTTCTGGTTGTCAACGTCCTATATCATCTGCTGGACGTGCAGTCATCAGGTTCTGGTTGTCAACGTCCTATATCATCTGCTGGAGGTACAATCATCCTGTCCTGGTTGTCAACATACTATATCATCTGCTGGACGTACAATCATCCTGTCCTGGTTGTCAACGTCCTATATCATCTCCTAGACGTACAATCATCAGGTTCTTGTTGTCAACGTCCTATACCATCTGCTGGGCGTAAAATCGTCAGGTCCTGGTTGTGAACGTCCTATATCATCTGCTGGACGTACAGTCATCAGGTTCTGGTTGTCAACGTCCTATATCATCTGCTGGACGTACAGTCCTCAGGTCCTGGTTGTCAACGTCCTATACCATCTGCTCCATCTACAGTCATCAGGTTCTGGTTGTCAACGTCCTATATCATCTGCTCGACGTACAGTCATCAGGTTCTGGTTGTCAACGTCCTATATCATCTGCTGGACGTACAGTCAACAGGTTCTGGTTGTCAACGTCCTATATCATCTGCTCGACGTTCAATCACCCTGTCCTGGTTGTCAACGTCCTATATCATCTGCTCCATCTACAGTCATCAGGTTCTGGTTGTCAACGTCCTATATCATCTGATAGCACGTACAGTCATCAGGTTCTGGTTGTCAACGTCCTATATCATCTGCTCAACGTACAGTCATCACGTTCTGGTTGTCAACATCCTATATCATCTTCTCCATCTACAGTCAACAGGTTCTGGTTGTCAACGTCCTATATCATCTGCTCGACGTACAATCATCCTGTCCTGGTTGTCAACGTCCTATATCATCTGCTGGACGTACAATCATCAGGTTCTGGTTGTCAACGTCCTATATCATCTGCTGGACGTACAATCATCAGGTTCTGGTTGTCAACGTCCTATATCATCTGCTGGACGTACAATCATCAAGTCCTGATTGTCAGCGTCCTATATCATCTGTTCCATGTACAGTCATCAGGTCCTGGTTGTCAACGTCCTATATCATCTGCTGGACGTACAATCATCAGGTTCTGGTTGTCAACGTCCTATATCATCTGCTGGACGTACAATCATCAGGTTCTGGTTGTCAACGTCCTATATCATCTGCTGGACGTACAATCATCAGGTTCTAGTTGTCAACGTCCTATATCATCTGCTCCATCTACAGTCATCAGGTTCTGGTTGTCAACGTCCTATATCATCTGCTGGAGGTACAGTCATCAGCTTTTGGTTGTCAACGTCCTATATCATCTGCTGGACGTACAATCATCAAGTCCTGATTGTCAGCGTCCTATATCATCTGTTCCATGTACAGTCATCAGGTCCTGGTTGTCAACGTCCTATATCATCTGCTGGACGTACAATCATCAGGTTCTGGTTGTCTACGTCCTATATCATCTGCTGGACGTAAAATCATCAGGTCCTGGTTGTCAACGTCCTATATCATCTGCTCGACGTGCAGTCAACAGGTTCTGGTTGTCAACTTCCTATATCATCTGCTCCATCTACAGTCATTAGGTTCTGGTTGTCAACGACCTATATCATCTGCTGGACGTACAATCATCCTGTCCTGGTTGTCAACATCCTATATCATCTGCTGGACGTCCAATCATCAGGTCATGGTTGTCAACGTCCTATATCATCTGCTCAACGTGCAATCCTCAGGTTCTTGTTGCCAACGTCCTATACCATCTGCTGGACGTACAATCATCAGGTCCTGGTTGTCAACGTCCTATATCATCTGCTGGACGTACAATCATCAGGTCCTGGTTGTCAACGTCCTATATCATCTGCTGGACGTACAGTCATCAGGTTCTAGTTGTCAACGTCCTATATCATCTGCTCCATCTACAGTCATCAGGTTCTGGTTGTCAACGTCCTATATCATCTGCTGGAGGTACAGTCATCAGGTTCTGGTTGTCAACGTCCTATATCATCTGCTGGACGTACAATCATCAGGTCCTGGTTGTCAACGTCCTATATCATCTGCTGGACGTACAGTCATCAGGTTCTGGTTGTCAACGTCCTATATCATCTGCTGGACGTACAGTCATCAGGTTCTTGGTTGTCAACGTCCTATATCATCTGCTGGACGTACAATCATCCTGTCCTGGTTGTCAACGTCCTATATCATCTGCTGGACGTACAATCATCAGGTTCTGGTTGTCAACGTCCTATATCATCTGCTGGACGTACAATCATCAGGTCCTGGTTGTCAACGTCCTATATCATCTGCTGGACGTACAGTCATCAGGTCAGGTTGTCAACGTCCTATCATCATCTGCTCCATCTACAGTCATCAGGTTCTGGTTGTCAACGTCCTATATCATCTGCTGGACGTACAGTCATCCTGTCCTGGTTGTCAACGTCCTATATCATCTGCTCAACTACAATCATCAGGTCATGGTTGTCAACGTCCTATATCATCTGCTCAACGTACAATCATCAGGTTCTGGTTGTCAACGTCCTATATCATCTGCTCGACGTACAGTCATCAGGTTCTGGTTGTCAACGTCCTATATCATCTGCTCACGTTACAATCATCCTGTCCTGGTTGTCAACGTCCTATATCATCTGCTGGACGTACAATCATCAGGTTCTGGTTGTCAACGTCCTATATCATCTGCTCCGTAAAATCATCAGGTCCTGGTTGTCAACGTCCTATATCATCTGCTGGACGTACAGGTCATCTCCTGGTTGTCAACGTCCTATATCATCTGCTGGACGTACAGTCATAAGGTCCTGGTTGTCAACGTCCTATATCATCTGCTCCATCTACAGTCATCAGGTTCTGGTTGTCAACGTCCTATATCATCTGCTGGACGTACAGTCATCAGGTTCTGGTTGTCAACGTCCTATATCATCTGCTGGACGTACAATCATCCTGTCCTGGTTGTCAACATACTATATCATCTGCTGGACGTACAATCACCCTGTCCTGGTTGTCAACGTCCTATATCATCTGCTAGACGTACAATCATCAGGTTCTTGTTGTCAGCGTCCTATACCATCTGCTGGGCGTAAAATCGTCAGGTCCTGGTTGTGAACGTCCTATATCATCTGCTGGACGTACAGTCATCAGGTTCTGGTTGTCAACGTCCTATATCATCTGCTGGACGTACAGTCCTCAGGTCCTGGTTGTCAACGTCCTATACCATCTGCTCCATCTACAGTCATCAGGTTCTGGTTGTCAACGTCCTATATCATCTGCTCGACGTACAGTCATCAGGTTCTGGTTGTCAACGTCCTTGTCAACGTCCTATATCATCTCAGGTCCTGGTTGTCACATATCATCAACAGGTTCTGGTTCTTTGTCAACGTCCTATATCATCTGCTCGACGTTCAATCACCCTGTCCTGGTTGTCAACGTCCTATATCATCTGCTCCATCTACAGTCATCAGGTTCTGGTTGTCAACGTCCTATATCATCTGCTCAACGTACAGTCATCAGGTTCTGGTTGTCAACGTCCTATATCATCTGCTCAACGTACAGTCATCAGGTTCTGGTTGTCAACATCCTATATCATCTGCTCCATCTACAGTCATCAGGTTCTGGTTGTCAACGTCCTATATCATCTGCTGGACGTACAATCATCCTGTCCTGGTTGTCAACGTCCTATATCATCTGCTGGACGTACAATCATCAGGTCCTGGTTGTCAACGTCCTATATCATCTGCTGGACGTACAATCATCAGGTTCTGGTTGTCAACGTCCTATATCATCTGCTCGACGTACAATCATCAGGTCCTGGTTGTCAACGTCCTATATCATCTGCTCGACGTACAATCATCAGGTTCTGGTTGTCAACGTCCTATATCATCTGCTGGACGTACAATCATCAGGTCCTGGTTGTCAACGTCCTATATCATCTGCTGGACGTACAATCATCAGGTTCTGGTTGTCAACGTCCTATATCATCTGCTGGACGTACAGTCATCAGGTTCTAGTTGTCAACGTCCTATATCATCTGCTCCATCTACAGTCATCAGGTTCTGGTTGTCAACGTCCTATATCATCTGCTGGAGGTACAGTCATCAGCTTTTGGTTGTCAACGTCCTATATCATCTGCTGGACGTACAATCATCAAGTCCTGATTGTCAGCGTCCTATATCATCTGTTCCATGTACAGTCATCAGGTCCTGGTTGTCAACGTCCTATATCATCTGCTGGACGTACAATCATCCTGTCCTGGTTGTCAACATCCTATATCATCTGCTGAACGTCCAATCATCAGGTCATGGTTGTCAACATCCTATATCATCTGCTCAACGTACAATCCTCAGGTTCTTGTTGTCAACGTCCTATACCATCTGCTGGACGTTCAATCATCAGGTCCTGGTTGTCAACATCCTATATCATCTGCTGGACATACAATCATCAGGTCATGGTTGTCAACGTCCTATATCATCTGCTGGACGTACAGTGATCAGGTTCTAGTTGTCAACGTCCTATATCATCTGCTCCATCTACAATCATCAGGTTCTGGTTGTCAACGTCCTATATCATCTGCTGGACGTACAGTCATCAGGTTCTAGTTGTCAACGTCCTATGTCATCTGCTCCATCTACAGTCATCAGGTTCTGGTTGTCAACATCCTATATCATCTGCTGGACATACAATCATCAGGTCCTGGTTATCAACGTCCTATATCATCTGCTGGACGTACAGTCATCAAGTCCTGATTGTCAGCGTCCTATATCATCTGTTCCATGTACAGTCATCAGGTCCTGGTTGTCAACGTCCTATATCATCTGCTGGACGTACAGTCATCAGGTCATGGTTGTCAACGTCCTATATCATCTGCTGGACGTACAATCATCAGGTCCTGGTTGTCAACATCCTATATCATCTGCTGGACGTACAATCATCAGGTTCTGGTTGTCAACGTCCTATATCATCTGCTGGATGAACACTGAGTGGTACACAGATATTCACGAGGGACATTTACTTCCATCTGCTCACGTGTTCTATGGAAATGTTTGGATTTTCAAGCAGGACAACGACCCAAAACATCGTTCAAAGCATTCACAGGCCTGGTTTCGGACCCAAAATATGACACTATTAGATTGGCCAAGCTATAGCCCTGACCTAAATCCAATAGAAAATGTTTGGGGACTTATGAAGGAAAGTGTCAATAAGAAACATCTGAAATATTGCTGAAATGAAAAAGAAGAGGTGGTCCGATATTGGGACAGCATGGACCACGACTTTCTAACTTCTTTGATCAGTAGTATGCCCCGCCGCATTGAAGCCTGCATTGCTGCCCATGGTGACTTGACAAAATACTAACTGTTCACCTGTCTTTGAATCTGGAGTTATGTTCTGCTAATGTTCACATTTAATACGTGAGTAATGAGTGGAGAAAAAAAATTGCAATCTTTAAATTCTCAATAATTTCTGGTTGTACTGTACCGCATCCCTAAGCAGGCGTCTAACAGGAGCAGTGTCAGGTAAAACAACGTGACTTGACTGGTTACCTTTAGATAAATACATTTATCTTGCTACGATAGGAAAATACACAATATTGATGCATAACTGCCCTCAGTGAAATCATGTGACATGAGACATATGACACAACAGATAAATGCCGATGACAGAAACATACTGACTATCAGGTTAATTCTTACTTTCTTATACATGTTGGACATAATGTGTATTAAGCATGCTCTTGATAAAAAGGCTCGTCAGACTCCAGTAACTAAAAAGGCGTTATATTTTATCTGAAACTGATATTTTAAACGACTAGAACACCAGGACCGGTCTATAATACACTCATTTTATCTGGGATTCTCAGTTATCCTGTATCTTGTTTGTATAATTGTCGCCGCCATCATGACCAATTTAGATTTACATGTTAGTCATATGAATGCATGCGTCCTGGAAGTTGTATAGCATCTTGCCTCTCACAGGGATGTGAATTATTGTCCACTTTCTGAAAAACGGACTTTAAGGCTTGACACTTTGAAACTACAGATAACATGTGAAGTTGACAACAGCAATATGGCAACTTTGACACTGTCATAGTAGCATGCAAAATAGGTGATTATTGTTGAACATTGCATCAGGATACACAGTAGACACTGGTTCAGCACTGTGCCGACCTTCTAATCAACAGTAGATACTTGTTCAGAAATGTGTCGACCTTGTAATCAACAGTAGATACTGGTTCACCACTGTGTAGACGTTGTAATCAGACTGTTCACCACGACTGTGTAGACGTTGTAATCAACAGTAGATACTGGTTCAGCACTGTGTCGACCTTGTAATCAACAGTAGATACTGGTTCACCACGACTGTGTCGACCTCGTAATCAACAGTAGATACTGGTTCACCACTGTGTCGACCTTGTAATCAACAGTAGAAACTGGTTCACCACTGTATCCACCTTGTAATCAACAGTAGATACTGGTTCACCACTGTGTCGACCTTGTAATCAACAGTAGATACCGGTTCACCACTGTGTCGACCGTCTAATCAACAGTAGATACTGGTTCAGCACTGTGTCGACCTTGTAATCAACAGTAGATACTGGTTTACCACTGTGTCGACCTTGTAATCAGCAGTAGATACTGGTTCACCACAGTGATGTCGTGATGGCGACCTTGTAATCAGCAGTAGATACGGGTCCACCACAGTGATGTCGTGATGGCGACCTTGTAATCAACAGTAGATACTGGTCCACCACAGTAATGTCGTGATGGCGACCTCGTAATTAGCAGTTGATACTGGTTCACCACAGTGATGTCGTGATGTTGACATTGTAATCAACAGTAGATACTGGTCCACCACAGTGATGTCGTGATGGCGACCTCGTAATTAGCAGTTGATACTGGTTCACCACAGTGATGTCGTGATGTTGACGTTGTAATCAACAGTAAGTACTCGTTCACCACAGTGATGTCGTGATGTTGACGTTGTAATCAACAGTAGGTACTCGTTCACCACAGTGATGTCGTGATGTCGACCTTGTAATCAACAGTAGATACTGGTTCACCACTGTATCCACCTTGAAATCAACAGTAGATACTGGTTCACCACTGTGTCGACCTTGTAATCAACAGTAGATACCGGTTCACCACTGTGTCGATCGTCTAATCAACAGTAGATACTGGTTCACCACTGTGTCGACCTTGTAATCAACAGTAGATACTGGTTCAGCACTGTGTCGACCTTGTAATCAACAGTAGATACTGGTTCACCACTGTGTCGACCTTGTAATCAACAGTAGATACTGGTTCACCACTGTGTCGACCTTGTAATCAAGAGTAGATACTGGTCCACCACAGTAATGTCGTGATGTTGACGTTGTAATCAACAGTAGATACTGGTTCACCACAGTGATGTCGTGATGGCGACCTTGTAATCAGCAGTAGATACTGGTCCACGACAGTAATGTCGTGATGGCGACCCTGTAATCAGCAGTAGATACTGGTCCACCACAGTAATGTCGTGATGGCGACCTTGTAATCAACAGTAGATACTGGTTCACCACAGTAATGTCGTGATGGCGACCTTGTAATCAGCAGTAGATACTGGTTCACCACAGTGATGTCGTGATGTTGACGTTGTAATCAGCAGTAGATACTGGTTCACCACAGTGATGTCGTGATGGCGACCTTGTAATCAACAGTAGATACTGGTCCACCACAGTAATGTCGTGATGGCGACCTCGTAATTAGCAGTTGATACTGGTTCACCACAGTGATGTCGTGATGTTGACGTTGTAATCAACAGTAGATACTGGTCCACCACAGTAATGTCGTGATGGCGACCTTGTAATCAGCAGTAGATACTGGTTCACCACAGTGATGTCGTGATGTTGACGTTGTAATCAACAGTAAGTACTCGTTCACCACAGTGATGTCGTGATGTTGACGTTGTAATCAACAGTAGGTACTCGTTCACCACAGTGATGTCGTGATGTCGACCTTGTAATCAACAGTAGATACTGGTTCACCACTGTATCCACCTTGAAATCAACAGTAGATACTGGTTCACCACTGTGTCGACCTTGTAATCAACAGTAGATACCGGTTCACCACTGTGTCGATCGTCTAATCAACAGTAGATACTGGTTCACCACTGTGTCGACCTTGTAATCAACAGTAGATACTGGTTCAGCACTGTGGCGACCTTGTAATCAACAGTAGATACTGGTTCACCACTGTGTCGACCTTGTAATCAACAGTAGATACTGGTTCACCACTGTGTCGACCTTGTAATCAAGAGTAGATACTGGTCCACCACAGTAATGTCGTGATGTTGACGTTGTAATCAACAGTAGATACTGGTTCACCACAGTGATGTCGTGATGGCGACCTTGTAATCAGCAGTAGATACTGGTCCACCACAGTAATGTCGTGATGGCGACCTTGTAATCAGCAGTAGATACTGGTTCACCACAGTGATGTCGTGATGTTGACGTTGTAATCAACAGTAAGTACTCGTTCACCACAGTGATGTCGTGATGTTGACGTTGTAATCAACAGTAGGTACTCGTTCACCACAGTGATGTCGTGATGTCGACCTTGTAATCAACAGTAGATACTGGTTCACCACTGTATCCACCTTGAAATCAACAGTAGATACTGGTTCACCACTGTGTCGACCTTGTAATCAACAGTAGATACCGGTTCACCACTGTGTCGATCGTCTAATCAACAGTAGATACTGGTTCACCACTGTGTCGACCTTCTAATCAACAGTAGATACTGGTTCAGCACTGTGGCGACCTTGTAATCAACAGTAGATACTGGTTCACCACTGTGTCGACCTTGTAATCAACAGTAGATACTGGTTCAGCACTGTGGCGACCTTGTAATCAACAGTAGATACTGGTTCACCACTGTCTCGACCTTGTAATCAACAGTAGATACTGGTTCACCACTGTGTCGACCTTGTAATCAAGAGTAGATACTGGTCCACCACAGTAATGTCGTGATGTTGACGTTGTAATCAACAGTAGATACTGGTTCACCACAGTAATGTCGTGATGGCGACCTTGTAATCAGCAGTAGATACTGGTTCACCACAGTGATGTCGTGATGTTGACGTTGTAATCAACAGTAAGTACTCGTTCACCACAGTGATGTCGTGATGTTGACGTTGTAATCAACAGTAGGTACTCGTTCACCACAGTGATGTCGTGATGTCGACCTTGTAATCAACAGTAGATACTGGTTCACCACTGTATCCACCTTGAAATCAACAGTAGATACTGGTTCACCACTGTGTCGACCTTGTAATCAACAGTAGATACCGGTTCACCACTGTGTCGATCGTCTAATCAACAGTAGATACTGGTTCACCACTGTGTCGACCTTGTAATCAACAGTAGATACTGGTTCAGCACTGTGGCGACCTTGTAATCAACAGTAGATACTGGTTCACCACTGTGTCGACCTTGTAATCAACAGTAGATACTGGTTTACCACTGTGTCGACCTTGTAATCAACAGTAGATACTGGTTCACCACAGTGATGTCGTGATGTCGACCTTGTAATCAGCAGGAGATATTGGTCCACCACAGTAATGTCGTGATGGCGACCTTGTAATCAGCAGTAGATACTGGTCCACCACAGTAATGTCGTGATGGCGACCTTGTAATCAGCAGTAGATACTGGTTCACCACAGTGATGTCGTGATGTTGACGTTGTAATCAACAGTACTGTACTCGTTCACCACAGTGATGTCGTGATGTCGACGACGTTGTAATCAACAGTAGGTCCACCACAGTAATGTACTCGTTCACCACAGTGATGTCGTGATGTCGACCTTGTAATCAACGTCGAGTAGATACTAGATCTCACCACTGTGTCCACCTTGTAATCAACAGTAGGTACTGGTGATCGTGACCACTGTGTACGACCACTTGTAAATCAACAGTAGATACTGGTTCACCACAGTGATGTCGATACCATGGCGATGGCGACCTTGTAATCAACAGTAGATACTGGTTCACCACAGTGATGTCGTGATGTTGACGTTGTAATCAACAGTAGATACTGGTCCACCACGGTAATGTCGTGATGGCGACCTTGTAATCAGCAGTAGATACTGGTCCACCACAGTAATGTCGTGATGGCGACCTTGTAATCAGCAGTAGATACTGGTCCACCACAGTAATGTCGTGATGGCGACCTTGTAATCAGCAGTAGATACTGGTTCACCACAGTGATGTCGTGATGTTGACGTTGTAATCAACAGTAAGTACTCGTTCACCACAGTGATGTCGTGATGTTGACGTTGTAATCAACAGTAGGTACTCGTTCACCACAGTGATGTCGTGATGTCGACCTTGTAATCAACAGTAGATACTGGTTCACCACTGTATCCACCTTGAAATCAACAGTAGATACTGATTCACCACTGTGTCGACCTTGTAATCAACAGTAGATACCGGTTCACCACTGTGTCGATCGTCTAATCAACAGTAGATACTGGTTCACCACTGTGTCGACCTTGTAATCAACAGTAGATACTGGTTCAGCACTGTGTCGACCTTGTAATCAACAGTAGATACTGGTTCACCACTGTGTCGACCTTGTAATCAACAGTAGATACTGGTTTACCACAGTGATGTCGTGTCGACCTTGTAATCAACAGTAGATACTGGTTCACCACAGTAATGTCGTGATGGCGACCTTGTAATCAGCAGGAGATATTGGTCCACCACAGTAATGTCGTGATGGCGACCTTGTAATCAGCAGTAGATACTGGTCCACCACAGTAACGTCGTGATGGCGACCTTGTAATCAGCAGTAGATACTGGTTCACCACAGTAATGTCGTGATGGCGACCTCGTAATTAGCAGTTGATACTGGATCACCACAGTGATGTCGTGATGTTGACGTTGTAATCAACAGTAGATACTGGTCCACCACAGTGATGTCGTGATGGCGACCTTGTAATCAACAGTAGATACTGGTCCACCACAGTAATGTCGTGATGGCGACCTCGTAATTAGCAGTTGATACTGGTTCACCACAGTGATGTCGTGATGTTGACGTTGTAATCAACAGTAGATACTGGTCCACCACAGTAATGTCGTGATGGCGACCTTGTAATCAGCAGTTGATACTGGTTCACCACAGTAATGTCGTGATGGCGACCTTGTAATCAACAGTAGATACTGGTTCACCACAGTGACGTCGTGATGTCGACCTTGTAATCAGCAGTAGATACTGGTTCACCACAGTGACGTCGTGATGTTGACGTTGTAATCAACAGTAAGTACTCGTTCACCACAGTGATGTCGTGATGTCGACGTTGTAATCAACAGTAGGTACTCGTTCACCACAGTGATGTCGTGATGTCGACCTTGTAATCAGCAGTAGATACCGGTTCACCACTGTGTCCACCTTGTAATCAAGAGTAGGTACTGGTTCACCACTGTGTCGACCTTGTAATCAACAGTAGATACTGGTTCACCACAGTGATGTCGTGATGGCGACCTTGTAATCAACAGTAGATACTGGTTCACCACAGTGATGTCGTGATGTTGACGTTGTAATCAACAGTAGATACTGGTCCACCACGGTAATGTCGTGATGGCGACCTTGTAATCAGCAGTAGATACTGGTCCACCACAGTAATGTCGTGATGGCGACCTTGTAATCAGCAGTAGATACTGGTTCACCACAGTGATGTCGTGATGGCGACCTTGTAATCAGCAGTAGATACTGGTCCACCACAGTAATGTCGTGATGGCGACCTCGTAATCAGCAGTAGATACTGGTCCACCACAGTAATGTCGTGATGGCGACCTTGTAATCAGCAGTAGATACTGGTTCACCACAGTGATGTCGTGATGTCGTGATGTTGACGTTGTAATCAACAGTAAGTACTCGTTCACCACAGTGATGTCGTGATGTTGACGTTGTAATCAACAGTAGGTACTCGTTCACCACAGTGATGTCGTGATGTCGACCTTGTAATCAACAGTAGATACTGGTTCACCACTGTATCCACCTTGAAATCAACAGTAGATACTGGTTCACCACTGTGTCGACCTTGTAATCAACAGTAGATACCGGTTCACCACTGTGTCGATCGTCTAATCAACAGTAGATACTGGTTCACCACTGTGTCGACCTTGTAATCAACAGTAGATACTGGTTCAGCACTATGTCGACCTTGTAATCAACAGTAGATACTGGTTCACCACTGTGTCGACCTTGTAATCAACAGTAGATACTGGTTTACCACTGTGTCGACCTTGTAATCAACAGTAGATACTGGTTCACCACAGTGATGTCGTGATGTCGACCTTGTAATCAGCAGGAGATATTGGTCCACCACAGTAATGTCGTGATGGCGACCTTGTAATCAGCAGTAGATACTGGTCCACCACAGTAATGTCGTGATGGCGACCTTGTAATCAGCAGTAGATACTGGTTCACCACAGTAATGTCGTGATGGCGACCTCGTAATTAGCAGTTCATACTGGATCACCACAGTGATGTCGTGATGTTGACGTTGTAATCAACAGTAGATACTGGTCCACCACAGTGATGTCGTGATGGCGACCTTGTAATCAACAGTAGATACTGGTCCACCACAGTAATGTCGTGATGGCGACCTCGTAATTAGCAGTTGATACTGGTTCACCACAGTGATGTCGTGATGTTGACGTTGTAATCAACAGTAGATACTGGTCCACCACAGTAATGTCGTGATGGCGACCTTGTAATCAGCAGTTGATACTGGTTCACCACAGTAATGTCGTGATGGCGACCTTGTAATCAACAGTAGATACTGGTTCACCACAGTGACGTCGTGATGTCGACCTTGTAATCAGCAGTAGATACTGGTTCACCACAGTGACGTCGTGATGTTGACGTTGTAATCAACAGTAAGTACTCGTTAACCACAGTGATGTCGTGATGTCGACGTTGTAATCAACAGTAGGTACTCGTTCACCACAGTGATGTCGTGATGTCGACCTTGTAATCAGCAGTAGATACTGGTTCACCACTGTGTCCACCTTGTAATCAAGAGCAGGTACTGGTTCACCACTGTGTCGACGTTGTAATCAACAGTAGATACTGGTTCACCACAGTGATGTCGTGATGGCGACCTTGTAATCAACAGTAGATACTGGTTCACCACAGTGATGTCGTGATGTTGACGTTGTAATCAACAGTAGATACTGGTCCACCACGGTAATGTCGTGATGGCGACCTTGTAATCAGCAGTAGATACTGGTCCACCACAGTAATGTCGTGATGGCGACCTTGTAATCAACAGTAGATACTGGTTCACCACAGTGATGTCGTGATGGCGACCTTGTAATCAACAGTAGATACTGGTTCACCACATTGATGTCGTGATGTTGACGTTGTAATCAACAGTAGATACTGGTCCACCACGGTAATGTCGTGATGGCGACCTTGTAATCAGCAGTAGATACTGGTCCACCACAGTAATGTCGTGATGGCGACCTTGTAATCAGCAGTTGATACTGGTTCACCACAGTGATGTCGTGATGTTGACATTGTAATCAACAGTAGATACTGGTCCACCACAGTAATGTCGTGATGGCGACCTTGTAATCAGCAGTAGATACTGGTTCACCACAGTGATGTCGTGATGTTGACGTTGTAATCAACAGTAGATACTCGTTCACCACTGTGATGTCGTGATGTCGACGTTGTAATCAACAGTAGGTACTGGTTCACCACATTGACGTCGTGATGTCGACGTTGTAATCAACAGTAGATACCGGTTCGCCACTGTGTCCACCTTGTAATCAAGAGTAGGTACTGGTTCACCACTGTGTCGACCTTGTAATCAACAGTAGATACTGGTTCACCACAGTGATGTCGTGATGTCGACCTTGTAATCAACGGTAGATATTGGTTCACCACAGTGATGTCGTGATGGCGACCTTGTAATCAACAGTAGATACTGGTCCACCACAGTGATGTCGTGATGGCGACCTTGTAATCAGCAGTAGATACTGGTCCACCACGGTAATGTCGTGATGGCGACCTTGTAATCAGCAGTAGATATTGGTTTACCACAGTGATGTCGTGTTGGCGACATTGTAATCAACAGTAGATACTGGTCCACCACAGTAATGTCGTGATGGCGACCTTGTAATCAACAGTTGATACTAGTTCACCACAGTGATGTCGTGATGTTGACGTTGTAATTAACAGTAGGTACTCGTTCACCACAGTGATGTCGTGATGTGACGTTGTAATCAACAGTAGATACCGGTTCACCACTGTGTCGACCTTGCAATCAACAGTAGATACTGGTTCACCACAGTGATGTCGTGATGGCGACCTTGTAATCAGCAGTAGATACTGGTTCACCACAGTGATGTCGTGGTGTCGATCTTGTAATCAACGGTAGATATTGGTTCACCACAGTGATGTCGTGATGGCGACCTTGTAATCAGCAGTAGATACTGGTCCACCACAGTGATGTCGTGATGGCGACCTTGTAATCAGCAGTAGATACTGGTCCACCACGGTAATGTCGTGATGGCGACCTTGTAATCAGCAGTAGATACTGGTCCACCACAGTGATGTCGTGATGGCGACCTTGTAATCAGCAGTAGATATTGGTTCACCACAGTGATGTCGTGATGGCGACATTGTAGTCAACAGTAGATACTGGTCCACCACAGTGATGTCGTGATGGCGACATTGTAATCAACAGTAGATACTGGTCCACCACAGTGATGGCGTGATGGCGACCTTGTAATCAACAGTAGATACTGGTCCACCACAGTAATGTCGTGATGGCGTCCTTGTAATCAACAGTAGATACTGGTCCACCACAGTAATGTCGTGATGTCGACCTTGTAATCAACAGTAGATACTGGTTCACCACAGTGATGTCGTGATGGCGACCTTGTAATCAACAGTAGATACTGGTCCACCACATTAATGTCGTGATGTCGACCTTGAAATCAACAGTAGATACTGGTCCACCACAGTAATGTCGTGATTGCGACCTTGTAATCAACAGTAGATACTGGTCCACCACAGTGATGTCGTGATGGCGACCTTGTAATCAGCAGTAGATTCTCGTTCACCACAGTGATGTCGTGATGGCGACCTTGTAATCAACAGTAGATACTGGTTCACCACAGTAATGTCGTGATGTCGACCTTGTAATCAGCAGTAGATACTGGTTCACCACAGTGATGTCGTGATGTCGACCTTGTAATCAGCAGTAGATACTGGTTCACCACAGTATTGTCGTGATGGCGACCTTGTAATCAGCAGTAGATACTGGTCCACCACAGTAATGTCGTGATGGCGACCTTGTAATCTGCAGTAGATACTGGTTCACCACAGTGATGTCGTCATGGCGACCTTGTAATCAACAGTAGATACTGGTTCACCACAGTGATGTCGTGATGGCGACCTTGTAATCAACAGTAGATACTGGTTCACCACAGTAATGTCGTGATGGCGACCTTGTAATCAGCAGTAGATACTGGCTCACCACAGTGATGTCGTTATGGCGACCTTGTAATCAACAGTAGATACTGGTTCACCACAGTAATGTCGTGATGACGACCTTGTAATCAGCAGTAGATACTGGTTCACCACAGTAATGTCGTGATGGCGACCTTGTAATCAGCAGTAGATACTGGTTCACCACAGTGATGTCGTTATGGCGACCTTGTAATCAACAGTAGATACTGGTTCACCACAGTAATGTCGTGATGACGACCTTGTAATCAGCAGTATATACTGGTTCACCACAGTGATGTCGTGATGTTGACGTTGTACTCAACAGTAGGTACTCGTTCACCACAGTGATGTCGTGATGTCGACGTTGTAATCAACAGTAGATACTGGTTCACCACAGTGATGTCGTGATGTCGACGTTGTTATTAAAAGTAGATACTGGTTCACCCCAGTGATGTCGTGATGGCGACCTTATGAACACCACGATAGAAATGTTCACCGATCTAGCATAGTGACAACATTTTAATATGATCAACGTTTTCCCGAGTCTCCCACTCCTACCACAGACCACCCTGAACATAGAAGGGTCACACGGAGGTTCCATGGGATTGACTTGAATTTAAATCACAAACAACGGCTTAAAAACTGCATGGAAACGTCTGTTAGTAGACTGCATTCACTGGTACAGGAAGTGTATTATCGTCAGGTGTATGCGTTTGACTTTTTACAGCCCATCTATACAAAACACTTTCTTTAGAAGTCCGTGTATGCAGAGCGGGACATTATGTACAAAAACATGAAGCGAACATGGATTTCTAGAGCATCTGTATCTAAATATCGGGTGGTCAGTGTGGTCAGTGTGGTCAGTGTGTTCTAGTTGATGAAAGTCACACGCTGTGAACAGTTTCATGTAGCAATAAACAGTCACCACCATGAATATGTACATATGAGTAAAACCTGGAAGATTCGGCATGAATATTCATTCGTCACCGCCGTCATCAGCGTGTAGCCTGTACTTCTAAATAGTTTATCTGTCGCGAATGTTATCATTAATCCTCCCACCAACCCGATATAGTTTTGTGATGGCACACAGTGCTTGCTGCTGCTATTAGTATTGATTCGCACATTTCGTGAAGCCCCGCTCTCTAATTTATTGAATACACATCCCATCTCTGGAGCGAGGCAGCCTGTGTCTCTGCTCGGTTGTAGCGCTACCTTCACCCCGGCGCATTCAGCCAGAGGAATATCATTGAACTCTTATCAAAAGCCTCTGCCTTCCACCTAGGGCAGTTCTCGCCGACTGGTCCTTGTGTCGGTTGTGTATAGGACTATAAGTATGGATAACCCGCCACTCTCCGGGCAACACACGGTAAGTCTTGTCTATTTCAACCTCAAGCTTGTCTATTTCAACCTCAAGCTGTTATTCCACTGATCCTGTGTTCGGAACGGACTAGCTCTGCTCCATGGACAGTTTGCTCATTGAAATATGATCATCCGTAGCCGAAAGCATGTTGAAATGTACACTTGCAGATTTCATGGTTTTGGGTAGTGTTAGGTTCCGATTTACTCTCATGTAACATATTTGAGTCATTTTGCCCTGTAGGTATGCATGTAATACAATACTGGATGCGAACGCTTCTACAAAACCATGCTGTTTCCGTAGACTGTATGAAAGTGACATCTGTTGTGTATTTCAAAGCTGGACACAAAATGAAGGGAAAGTGTGTCTATCTGATATGCATAATGTATGGAAACATGACAGTCGGCACGAAATTGAGGGACTTCTAGCGGAACCGTCGGACGTCTTTCTGTCTTCTATTAACGGACTATTGCCTTAGTTAAAGATGCAATAATCACACAGAACGCCGTATCTCCGTGAAATTTAACCCAAATGTGGGAGAAATTAAACTGGTGGATTTTTGTTTCGATCAACAGTGGGTGCCGGGCTTGAAACTGACAAACAAGTGCAGCTATTGATCATAAATCACTGACATCTCGGTACCAAGTCAAAAAATAATGTGCCACAGAAAGATCAAGCGTGCCTTTACGTAAGCAACTGTATTTGTTCCTGTCATCTCTCAAGGAAATAGACAAGCACTCCCACCGAGAGTGACAACCCTGTTGCTAAAATTGATCTCAAATATCGAAAGATCACGTCCTCTCCCGAGTATCAATAGATGCCCAAGCATCGAGATTCCCGAATCGATTTCACCCTCAACAAGCGCCTGAAATTGACAGCCTTCTAAAACGAAATTTTACATTAATTTCGTGACTTAACGCGTACGCGAAGGGCCCAGCTTGCGGGATCACTTTGTGATGTTTGCCAGCTTTCAGCACTGTGTTGACCATAATGAGATTTTCTCTCTTTTGTATTTACAAATCTCACACGTTTTAACGACCAGACACACATTGTTTGAGAACTGGAGATGTAAATTTCATTTATTTACATGCCATTACATGTTATTACAAACACTCCCCGACTGTCAGCCTCCTTCACACAGTGTTCAGGATTGATTTCCTTTATGAGATGAGTGTCATCCAGAGCACATAGGAATATTAACACACCATAACGGTCGCCTGAAGAACACTGGGATGTAAGGAGTAATAGCCATCCGTAGCTGTCACCAGTGTCCCCATACATTCACTCAGCCATTCAACAAACACGGTATTAAATGTGGTTTATGTGAGTGTGTAGCGATACGACCAGGTATGAGATGAACACGTGTATGTTGATGGTGCACGTCCCGTACAGCTGCATCAGCTGACGTATGCACCATATGCCTGTCACTGAAACATACATGTGTTCATTTCATGTTAACGATCTCGACATGCGATAAGTGTATATTCCGTGTAGGTGACCTGAGACACTATCGATTGTAAAACGCGTTGATATTTGAAGAAAAAACAAATGTTCAAATAATTGTTATTTTCCAGGTTATTCAACCGCGTCATCCGATTTATGTATGGAATGACACATGTATGTTCTGTGACGTTACTGGGCTGCATGTAACACAGGATGTACGTATTACAACATGTCAAAGTCTACAAGTGATATACACCAGGATATCACTGATAATGTAACTGTATCTCCATCCATGCAGTGATGTTGTTCACACCTAGTTGTTGCTGATACTATACTAGGTGTCCACTGTTCTTTGTTCAAGTATCAGCACGGAACATACCTTGATAAATAACATACATGTTTTGGCTTATGGAGTTCATCCAATCTGTAATGGCTTGTTGAGTCAGTGCTGACATGTTATACTATCCACACTTTGCTAAGGATTAAATCATGGATTCAACAGAAAATGTGGGGTCAAATTTGGTTTAAATATCTAAGCTTATTGTAAGCATGGTTCCTAGGTTTCAGTTTGTCATTTCATCTTGTGGATCCCATACCTGCTATTGACAGGTGTTGGGTACTTGTCAATGACTCGTTCCATGATTTGCAAAATGGTAGATTGGTGCCATGAAAACAATTTCTATGGTTATTCATGTATCAAGTGCATAAGGTTAGATTAAAGTGACTGTTTGCCTAAAGAGGGGTTACCATATTATTATTTATCCAATTTAAAATGGATACAATTTCAAATTATATATCTACGTTTAAGTAAAGTTGTGAATTTTTGTGATCCTTAGCAAAGTGTGAGTAGTATATTTATGAACTTGGCATTTTAGTGTTGAAATACATATGTAACAGCTTAACTGCTGGCAGAAGGGAGCGATGCCTGACTTCATCACAGCTAACATATGTATCAAATTTGGGAATATGGCATGTAAGTAAGCATTCCATGGGCAGTAGTTGTACTCCCGTCTTGTGGATTTGTTCTTCGTGAATATTTGTTCAAATTTCTGCTCGGACTGTTGAAATCCAAATAATGGAATTTTGGGGGAAATAATTTAATGGCATGTTCGATTATGGTCACATACACCGATTCTCTTCATTTGAGTCACCCGTCTGAACCAGATCACCAGAGCGATGGTTTCAACTTTGCTAAAGTCAACTTCTCCTTTACGATGAGCAGCATCTCAACAGCTATAGCTGTGTCTATATTCCACATGGTTTTAGATACAATCCAGCGTGCGCTATCTGTGATTACGAATCACGACATAAATTTCTTACCCTACAGTGGTTTAATCAGGGATACACATCAAGGTTGTATGTAGCTTTCAAAAAATGTCCATGGCACTAAGCATATAGAGTGCATTTCAAAAGTTCACGTGTCGGTGATTAAACTGATGTCAGATCTAATTCACTACTTAAACGTGTACCTTATGTTGTTGCTGTGTTAGATCAGACAACAGTTGTTTTGTCTTTCCATGTGCTTGTGACTGGCGCCACAATAGGTGTTAGATCAGACAACAGTTGTTTTGTCTTTCCATGTGCTGTTTTGTATTTCCATGTGCTTGTGACGGGTGCCACAATAGGTGTTAGATCAGACGACAGTTGTTTTGTCTTTCCATGTGCTTGTGACGGGTGCCACAATAGGTGTTAGATCAGACAACAGTTGTTTTGTTTTCCCATGTGCTTGTGACGGGTGCCACAATAGGTGTTAGATCAGGCGACAGTTGTTTTGTCTTCCCATGTGCTTGTGACGGGTGCCACAATAGGTGTTAGATCAGACAACAGTTGTTTTGTATTTCCATGTGCTTGTGACGGGTGCCACAATAGGTGTTAGATCAGACGACAGTTGTTTTGTCTTTCCATGTGCTTGTGACGGGTGCCACAATAGGTGTTAGATCAGGCGACAGATGTTTTGTCTTCCCATGTGCTTGTGACGGGTGCCACAATAGGTGTTAGATCAGGCGACAGATGTTTTGTCTTCCCATGTGCTTGTGACGGGTGCCACAATAGGTGTTAGATCAGACAACAGTTGTTTTGTATTTCCATGTGCTTGTGACGGGTGCCACAATAGGTGTTAGATCAGACAACAGTTGTTTTGTCTTCCCATGTGCTTGTGACGGGTGCCACAATAGGTGTTAGATCAGGCGACAGATGTTTTGTCTTCCCAAGTGGTGCACCATTAAATGCCGGTACAGCACCAAGTCGATCTGCTGGATGGATACAGCGTCAGTGACGGCAGTGATTCTGTGACACGCACATGAGACATCTCTAACAGGCCCTGCAATTTTTGTTACGTCGAATAAACTTCAAACATGTATATGAATTATAGGTGTTCA
Organism: Haliotis rubra; assembly: GCF_003918875.1. Classification (NCBI taxonomy): domain Eukaryota; kingdom Metazoa; phylum Mollusca; class Gastropoda; order Lepetellida; family Haliotidae; genus Haliotis; species Haliotis rubra. The sequence continues at coordinate 97,453 of NW_025765013.1, read as the reverse complement.
TAAAGAGAAACGATCACCAATCAAAGTCTGTTCCCTCAACGATCATGCTACAGATCAAACTACAATGACTCAGTTAACACATACGCAAGTCTTGTCTCAGATACAAAGATGCAATGTGTCCTCTAGTTCCGCCACAGAGAGTGGCCATGTTTCACACATATCTCCTATTACAATGTCTGTCCATGGATGGTAATGTCTTCAAGGCCATAGGTCATAGTCCCTCACTGTGTAATTTGCGTCATTAATTTCAGGACAAGTTTTTCAAATTGATAATTAAGATGTTCAACTTTCCAAAATTACCTACAGCGCTATCAATAGATTAAATTAGCTGTTGTATAATAATTAATGAACTGACGATATTTCATTGGCAATTACATTTAATCCAATATGTATTAAATTGCGTCCATAAATATTTGCTGTCAATTATGACGCGCCAACAGTCACTGCGCAGAGTTGACGATGTGAAATGCAGTTGTCTCGGCTTCTCAGGTTTAACCCTGGTTATGCCTTTTGGTCTGTTGGCACCATGACTGACACATGAGTTATAGTTATTATACCATGCCTCACTTCAGGCTGATCCCTATCATTTAGCTGACACGCCGTGGTATCACTGTCACACTGGTGAAAGAGAATCCCAATCAGTGCACTTACACAATCTGATTTCTCATGCTTATGCATGGCGTCATTTTATTTGTGTGTGAGAGAGAAGCGTTAAGACTTGTATTGTGATCACATCCCCAGTCAGAGAATCGTTAAGACTTGTATGGTGATCACATCAACTGTGAGAGAAGCGTTACGACGTATATGGTGATCACAACACCAGTGAGAGAAGCGTTAAGACTTGTATGGTGATCATATCAACAGTGAGAGAAGCGTTAAGACTTGTATGGTGATCACATCAACAGTGAGAGAAATGTTAAGACTTGTGTGGTGATCACATCAACTGTGAGAGAATCGTTAAGACTTGTATGGTGATCATATCAACTGTGAGAGAATCGTTAAGACTTGTATGGTGATCACATCAACAGTGAGAGAAATGTTAAGACTTGTATGGTGATCACATCAACTGTGAGAGAATCGTTAAGACTTGTGTGGTGATCACATCAACTGTGAGAGAATCGTTAAGACTTGTATGGTGATCACATCACCAGTCAGAGAAGCGTTAAGACTTGTATGGTGATCACATCAACTGTGAGAGAATCGTTAAGACTTGTATGGTGATCACATCAACTGTGAGAGAATCGTTAAGACTTGTATGGTGATCATATCAACAGTGAGAGAATCGTTAAGACTTGTATGGTGATCACATCAACAGTGAGAGAAATGTTAAGACTTGTATGGTGATCACATCAACTGTGAGAGAATCGTTAAGACTTGTATGGTGATCACATCAACAGTGAGAGAATCGTTAAGACTTGTATGGTGATCACATCAACAGGATCAGAGAGAAGCGTTAAGACTTGTATGGTGATCACATCAACAGTGAGAGAGAAATGTTAAGACTTGTATGGTGATCACATCAACTGTGAGAGAATCGTTAAGACTTGTATGGTGATCACATCAACTGTGAGTGACTTGTATGGTGATCATCAACTGTGAGAGAATCGTTAAGACTTGTATGATCACATCAGCTGTGATCACTTGTATGGTGATCACCAGTCAGAGAAGCGTTAAGACTTGTATGGTGATCACATCAACTGTGAGAGAATCGTTAAGACTTGTATGGTGATCACATCAACTGTGAGAGAATCGTTAAGACTTGTATGGTGATCATATCAACTGTGAGAGAATCGTTAAGACTTGTATGGTGATCACATCAACAGTGAGAGAAATGTTAAGACTTGTATGGTGATCACATCACCAGTCAGAGAAGCGTTAAGACTTGTATGGTGATCACATCAACTGTGAGAGAATCGTTAAGACTTGTATGGTGATCACATCAACTGTGAGAGAATCGTTAAGACTTGTATGGTGATCACATCAACTGTGAGAGAATCGTTAAGACTTGTATGGTGATCACATCAACTGTGAGAGAATCGTTAAGACTTGTATGGTGATCACATCAACTGTGAGAGAATCGTTAAGACTTGTATGGTGATCACATCAACTGTGAGAGAATCGTTAAGACTTGTGTGGTGATCACATCAACCGTGAGAAGCCACTTGGACTCACTATGAGAACTAACATTATGTATGTTGGGACTCGCAGTGCAAATACAACTCTGTGGTATAAGTTCAAGACACCTTTACCAGTTCCTGAGATCCGTCTCTCAAATTGTACTCCCACGCGACTTGCGTGACCGGCTAACGACCAGAGCAGGCGATGTCGCCATTTGAGCAGCTCTACCTATAATACTTATTTGGTTTCTCAGTTTCAATTAAAATCTTTTCTTCTTCCAGTCGCAATTCTCCTCGACTTACATGGGGTGTAATCAACCGATTTGACTTCCTCTTGAAATGTATAAGCTCATATCTGAGACCAGACCTACGTCAAGACTTAACAAGCCCATGTGAGGTGACTACCATTGTATCTACGTCAAGACTTAACAAACCCATGTGAGGTGACTGTCATTGTATCTACATCAAGACTTAACAAACCCATGTGAGGTGACTGTCATTGTATCCACCTCAACACTTAACAAACCCATGTGAGATGACTGTCATTGTATCCACCTCAAGACTTAACAAACCCATGTGAGGTGACTGTCATTGTATCTACGTCAAGACTAAACAAACCCATGTGAGGTGACTGTCAATATATCTACGTCAAGACTTAACAAACCCATGTGGGGGTGACTTCCATTGTATCCACCTCAAGACTTAACAAAAACCCATGTGAGGTGACTGTCATTGTATCTACGTCAAGACTTAACAAACCCATGTGAGGTGACTGTCATTGTATCCACCTCAAGACTTAACAAACCCATGTGAGATGACTGTCATTGTATCCACCTCAAGACTTAACAAACCCATGTGGGGTGACTGCCATTGTATCTACGTCAAGACTTAACAAACCCATGTGGGGTGACTGCCATTGTATCCACCTCAAGACTTAACAAACCCATGTGGGGTGAATGTCATTGTATCCACCTCAAGACTTAACAAACCCATGTGAGGTGACTACCATTGTATCTACGTCAAGACTTAACAAACCCATGTGAGGTGACTGTCATTGTATCCACCTCAAGACTTAACAAACCCATGTGGGGTGACTGTCATTGTATCTACGTCAAGACTTAACAAACCCATGTGAGGTGACTGTCATTGTATCTACGTCAAGACTTAACAAACCCATGTGGGGTGACTGTCATTGTATCTACGTCAAGACTTAACAAACCCATGTGGGGTGACTGTCATTGTATCTACGTCAAGACTTAACAAACCCATGTGAGGTGACTGCCATTGTATCTACGTCAAGACTTAACAAACCCATGTGAGGTGACTGTCATTGTATCCACCTCAAGACTTAACAAACCCATGTGGGGTGACTGTCATTGTATCTACATCAAGACTTAACAAACCCATGTGAGGTGACTGTCATTGTATCTACATCAAGACTTAACAAACCCATGTGAGGTGACTGTCATTGTATCTACGTCAAGACTTAACAAACCCATGTGAGGTGACTGTCATTGTATCTACGTCAAGACTTAACAAACCCATGTGAGGTGACTGTCATTGTATCCACGTCAAAAGTGGAAATAAAGTCATTTTATGGCTACAGTTACAATGTCGAATTCAGTCAACAACCCAACAATTCCTAACTGCGACTTCATGAGTAAGCCTTTTTTTCATTGTGTGACACCGAATACTGAAGTCGGTATCATGTCATATTGAAAGTATGAAAGTAAAAGGACCATTGTGACATGTTATACTCTGACGCTTTAAGTTCAGAAAAAGACTGATGCCTAGATCCATGTGTTAGTGTCCAATACGATTCAATATGTCAACATGATTCAGTCAAAATGCCCTATTGAAGTAAAGTTAATATATGAATCTCACTTCAGGTGAGTTTAGACAGTTCATAGAAAGGGTGTTCTATTTTGGTCAGTGGTCAGTGAATGATTTGTCAAGTTACTTTTGAAGTGTGTTAGGGGGACCAAGTTGTCTAAAGCGCAGCAACTGGTGGCGTGGAACTGCATCCCTGGGGACGCTCGAAGCCCATGATTTCGGGTTCGAATCCCGTTTCGACCCAATTATGTTTGTGGTTTCACCAAAGTGGTTACATCTGAGACGTTACGACTACGGACTGCACTCCCACATTAATGGCCGTTCTCCTGATACTGACGACAGACCTGATTGACCACATATTTTATGTGAGATGCTCTTTCTGTAAGTGTTTACTCCTCAACAAACTCTTACTACCATCAACAAGAGAATTCCCCACCATTTCTTAAATGCGCCTCTAAACAAAGGTTCACTTTCAATGTTGGTAGCAGTGTGTTTTCCAAACACTTTTGTCACAGAATGATATTCACATAAAAAGCACATGCGATTTGATATCCCCTTCAAGGTTTAACCAGTTGTCAATATTACATTAACACGTTCCTAATTTCAGCTATTACTTCCATATATCTGTTATTGTTTCAAATCTCCGTCCATGTTTGTACCCATCCTGACACCGAACCGTCTAACTTCAAGAATTAAAGCAAAATGCATAGTCCATCACTTCACAATGCTACTTTTAAACTGGGGTGAATAATATTGTCGAGTTGAAACATATTCAGCAAATTAGCTCTATATATATATTTCACACACGCATTTTTCACACACACACACACACACACACACACACACTCACACTATGTTGTATTATCGTGATCTCGTCAGTGTGAGGTTATGACGTTAAGTTCTTTGTATATCATAGCATGAACTCTCTTTGGTCGGTTACTTATATTTTGACATTGCTGCGAGTTACCTTGGTGGGCGTCGCTAAAACTACTCGAAATGGGTTCTTTTATATCGTGTCAGTTCTCCTCACGGTGTTCTATATGTACAGACACTGCTCCGAGTGATGCATGGTGCCACTGAGAGGTCGTGTGATGTAGATGTGACAGTGAAGGTCACATGGAAGTGAGGACAATCTTTGTAAGAGGAGATCGATATCTGTGAGACCCAAAGGCCCCTACACTGGCTGAGCTGTGTAGTACACCACTCCTTGCAGTGACGCAGCTGCCATTTGACAAGCTGGGTCCGTACACTGCCCGCGGCTAACCGCCAGTTGTTATAAGCTAAGTAGGTAAAACGTTAAGAGTCTATAATAACTGAATAAAATATAACCCTATTACCATAAACATCGACAAACATCGTTTCGGTGCTGTCTTTTTAGCTCATACAACCGCTCGTCCAGTTATAACCAGAAGCCATAGACATGGATTTGGTGATAAACAATGAATAGTCATAAACCTAGTGTTTGAGGTGATTGATCTGCTATCATGAACAACTACCGGCATGTCTGAGTATGCGGTGCATCAACTGCTGTTTGATCTCTCAGCACCAGACCCCAGCTCGGGAGCTCCGTGGTAGTAAAACATCACATTTAGCTGATAAGACGTCCGAAAACAAAACTAGCGTTAAATGCCACGTGAAGATCAACTCAGGTACTCAATAACGTTAGTTGTGGGGGTAGTCAACCACTGCGTCGTTAATTCACGGAAGTTGGGTGGGCAGACAGCGATGATGAAAATCAATCCAAATCTATCCTACATCAGATCGTTAAATCGTTCACATCCGTTCCATCTCGCAGATCGTTAGTCTGATTGTATTCGTGTACTCTCGCGCCGTAGATAGGTCTTGTGTTGTTAATGTACTTCTTGTTGATGTTGTTGTTGATGTTGTTGTCTCGTGGGGAGGTATTCTTACACCAGCATCCAGTCTATTTCCCCACCTAGTGTCATATGATTTTTCCAATCCGAGGAATACAATATTCTTTAGAATCTGGCCACTTTGTAATTTGCAGAATTGAGAGAAAACCCCATTATACTCGATATTGATTTTCCCCTGAACATTGCATTAAGGTTTTGTGTGGCAGACATTGATGTAGCTGTTGTAATGTGTATTTCACCTGCCCGCCACATGGCATGTCAACAGTGACTGGCGTATGATTGGCAGTGTACCATATGTATTTGTCGCTCTACCCACTGTAATTTGCACCAATCAATTCCCCGGTTTGTTTACAGGAGTCTGGCGTGATCATGCCAGTCCGGGGCTGATTAAAGTCCCGAGAACAAGATGAATGTTGCAATTTGTGTTTGTTGAGCAGATGAGTCGTGCGGGTTAACAAACCCCCAAGTTTGTTTGGAGCGTGTCCTGAAAACAGTACGATTCTACTGTGTCGGCCTGTGACCACTGTAGATCGCTCCAGTAACGCGTCTCTGAAAACATCGCTATGCGACACCATTGATGTGTTATTGATCTTTAGGAACTTGTTATAATTACTGTTGAATTATTTACCTATGACGATCTATTTATTCCACCTTTGTATATGGTGATAAGTGTTAATCACAACACTTCACGTTGTATCTATCACCCTTGCGATTCTGTGACTGTCTGTGTGTGTGTGTGAGAGAGAGAGAGAGTGAGAGAGTGAGTGAGTGAGTTTGTTTTATGCCGATTTTAGCAATATTCCAGCAATATCATAGCGGGGGACACCAGAAATGGGCTTCACGCACTGTACCCATGTGGGGAATTGAACCCGGGTTCGACGTGACGAGCGAACGCTTTAACCACTAGGCTACCCCGACGTGCCGAGAGAGAGAGACAGAGAAACAGAGAGAGAGAGACAGAGAGAGAGAGAGAGAGAGAGAGAGAGACAAAGGGAGAGAGAGGGGAGAGACAGAGACAGAGAGGCATAGAGAGAGATGAAAGGGAGAGAGGGGGGTGAGGGGGTAGGAAGTAAGGCGTTATGATCAATATAGACTCATCCCTACTGTATCATACGACTATAGTTAATCAAATTATTCTACTTATTATGTGCATTCCGTCAGTTCATTCCAATATGAAACATAAACGAGAAACATTTTCACCGTCAGGTAACCCCAGAAGAAACTATATCCTGCTTGTCTTTTCAAGAGGGTTTATGAGCCAAATATATTCAAAATATGACATTGTTCGTAGCTGTATGACTTCCCACCAGCATTACCAACTGTAGCAGCCAGCCAACCTACTGGTTTGTTGTTTGCATTACTGCAGCGGTTAAACCTGATCAAATGGCGGACGGAATGACTCCAGTTTCATAACAATTAACTTTCAGGCTACATTTCCCTTCTAATAAGCCCTGGGCCCTTTGGCATTCCTTAACTAATGGAACGTTGAAGCACATGAACAATTCGCTCTGATTTAAAAGTTAGCTTGTTCTCGAACAAAGCTGTATGGCAATGGCTAGAGCCAGGTATCAGAGTTTGCTGAAACGCTGGTTTACGGCGTGTCAGAGGAACGTTCAAATGAGTGAGTGAGTGCGTGAGTGAATATGGTTTTACGCCGCTTTTTACAATATTTCAGCAATATCACAGAGGGGGACACCAGAAATGGGCTTCACACATTGTACCCATGTGGGGAATCGAACCCGGTCATCGGGGTGACGAGCGAACGCTTTAACCACTAGGCTACCCCACCACCCAGTAACGTTCAAACCACTTCCATACGGCAATAGTTGAGATTCCCGAGGTCAGCATAATTCACGTGAAATCATTACTGTCTCGGTGTCCACTCCTTGAATGTATTAGCAATGATGAAGGAGGTAGTATCATCCTGGGATATTTTATGTATATTGGTAAGGGACGACGGGGATTTGGCATTCATCCTTGCAGACAACAAAATACATCAAAAGAGTCCCATGGAGTCGATTTGTGTGATCGTGGTAACGCCACACCAGACACACTGAATATATGTATATGAGAGACACGTGACAATCACGATTGAACTTCGCAACTAAATATTCCGTGTTTCTGAGCTTCCATGATTGCCTGGACGGGGGTCAGTTCTCCGTTCAGGATGTATACACTGCCTTCACTCAAAGACACATAGCACATAGAAGCCATTTTTTTCTTATTATAAATTCTTACTATCACGCCTTAACCTTTTGCCTTGTCTTAACACCTTATCCTAACGTCCTGATGCTTTATCCTAACGCGTTGGTCTAATGTGTTTTCCTACCCCCTTCTCCTAAAGTGATGCCCTACCCCTTCTCCTAACGTGGTGCTCTACCCCCTTCTCCTAACGTGATGCCCTACCCCTTCTCCTAACGTGATGCCCTACCCCTTCTCCTAACGTGGTGCCTACCCCCTTCTCCTAACGTGATGCTCTACCCCTTCTCCAAACGTGATGCCATACCCCCTTCTCCTAACTTGATGCCCTACCCCTGCTCCTAACGTGGTGCCCTGCCCCCTTCTCCAAACGTGGTGCCCTATCTCTTCTCCTTACGTGATGCCCTACCCCTTCTCCAAACGTGATGCTCTACCCCTTCTCCAAACGTGATGCCATACCCCTTCTCCTAACGTGATGCCCTACCCCTTCTCCTAACGTGATGCCCTACCCCTTCTCCAAACGTGGTGCCCTACCCCTTCTCCAAACGTGATGCCCTACCCACTTCTCCTAACGATGCCTACCCCTTCTCCTAACGTGATGACCTACCCCTTCTCCAAACGTGATGCCCTACCCCTTCTCCTAACTTGATGCTCTACCCCTTCTCCAAACGTGGTGCCCTACCCCTTCTCCAAACGTGGTGCCCTGCCCCTTCTCCAAACGTGGTGCCCTACCCCTTCTCCTAACGTGATGCCTACCCCCTAACGTGATGCCCTACCCCTTCTTCAAACGTGATGATGATGCCCTACCCCTTTTCCTAACGTGATGCCGTACCCTTTCCCCTAACGTGATGCCATACCCTCTTCTCCTAACGTGATGTCGTATCCCCTTCTCCAAACGTGATGCCGTACCCCTTCTCCAAACGTGTCGTATCCCCTTCTCCTAACGTGATGCCCTACCCCCCTTCTCCTAACGTGATGTCGTATCCCCTTCTCCTAACGTGATGCCCTACCCCTTGTCCTAACGTGATGCCCTACCCCCCTCTCCTAACGTGATGCCCTACCCCCTTCTCCTAACGTGTAATCATCACGGCTTCTGTTCATGGCCGCTGGCTGTTGGTGAAGAGTTGAATGACTGAGAGAAACCTGTAGGATATCTTTGACAACCCTTCCACACTCCACCTTAGAACACCCTGATATATGATAGTGCAAGGTAACGGATACTGTTGTTCTCCAGAAAGCAATTACTGACATGATTTCATAGATTTACCAGTACTTTATATCTACTAAACTATGTTATAAATGCAGCCCGGCATATACTTCATTATATTTATAGATGTTACTGTGTGAAGCAGATCACAGATAAAGGACAGTTCAGATGACGTCATGCATTATTGACTTAGGTTTATTCTGTTCATAGTTAACTTTAAACAAATGACGTTTTCACACAGAACTTTAAAGTAAATCGCATTGTCAATGCCAGACTCTTCTGTTGAAACTGAACCTCGAATTCTTTGCACACAGATGCTTCACGATTATACAATATAGTTGGCATACTGCTTACTGCTGCCGCCAAGATGTCCCTGTAAAACACGCCTTGGATGAAGAGGAAGGCACGCCACGTTAAGTAGACTGCTTTTATAGGGTCTCAAGCACGGAACTTGAGTTTTATCATTTTCATGAACGAAAGCAAGCACGGGATTGGTCATGTGACAATGTAAAACTGTTGTCAGATGAAAAGGGTTTGTAATGATATATGATACACAATGTTTACCGTGAGAGTCAGGTCTGCATATACAAATCTCGACATAACGATGAAGGCAGGAGATACTGCGTGTAAATGTTCCTCTATTCAAAAAACGTTTTCTCTACACCGACAGTGCACTTCCTCTGATGCCTCAAACAAAATCAATTATTCAGCGAAATAGCGATTTACTAGATTTAATTGAGGTTTTACACGAAATCGGAGACATTTGGGGAAATGGGGCTGGTTATATGTGCGCAATAAATTATCAACATCATTTGAGGGATGCACTTGTGTTTCTTCTTTATGTGGTTCAGGGCGTGCATCGTCTTCTTCTTCTTCAACAACACCAACAGTGTCTAAGCTGGTACGTCTAAATATTCAGTCGCTACATGAAATGTGTCAACATCAATTTGCCACTATCACGCCAACAGCTCTAGACGCAAACTGTTGGCATTTGTCATACAATTTCAGGATGTAAACTGTTTATAGATCCTGCAATATCTCATTGTAACCCAAAGAATTGGAATATATTATCGGTTTTCAACTCCGACGAGAGGAATTGGCTATGGCACGACACAGCTGCATCTTATTCAATGTCAAACATTTCACGTTTAACACCCTGTTCTAAAATTCTTTTACTCCACTGATCTCTAATTTCAAGGATAAAGGTCCAATTCGGACCACACACGGAGACTATATAAGTAAACTGGTATGTATTGTGGCTCCTATTGTTTCATACACTGTTGCCTTTTCACCAAAGGCTGAAGTCGACTTAATTCGCCCGCAGATAATATTGGTGTAGGGACAACATCATTTCCACATTGAAGATTTGTGGTTCAAGAAGTCATTATCTGGGCCAGTATTTCATAAAACCTTGACACAGTTGTAGATTACATTTCTCCGTTCACATACGGTAAATACGGCATAAATACACACTGTTTGGAGAGCCGAGTTGCCTAAATCCATCTATGTGATATATCCTATGCAAAGTAGAGATTTAGGTAAACGAAGAAAATCTCTCTGGAGTCAACTTATGATCTTCGGTTTGCAGCTACGAATCTCACACTATGTGTATATTACCCCAAACGGTGTCTTCATATAAGCCAGTAAAAGGAAAAGCTTTGAAATACTATACCTCAAAGCGGTAACCTTCTAATCAAAGATCACTTCTTAGAGTAAAACGATGGGCGGAGTGGAACGTTCACTTTCAGCAACTGACCTAAGCTAAGGTCCCAGCACATATCTATATTAATCTTAGCAAACAGAAGGCTTTATGCAAGTGGGTCAAGAGGTCGACAGTCTCTGTATGTCAGTATTGATATCCATATCATGTGGAACCCTGTACATAATAGTACATATACCTCCACTGTTTCAACATCGTTCTGCATGTTAAGTCAAGATTTGCTCGCCCACCTTGTTTTATGTTCATCATTTGTCGACTGTTATTATACTTCTTCAACAATCAATCGAAAGCAATTAAATTCTTTGTCAGTCAGTTTGTATAAAAGGAGCATGGATGCAGTTTCAATGTAATTTCCTTGAATGCTGACCCAACTGTATGAGTTTATAATTTCGCATGTTAGGTTTCCCTTGGAGGGCCAACAAATACAAACAGTTCTTGTTACTGAACCGCTAATCCCAGACCGGCTGGATGAACAGCATATTTCCAGAATAAAATTAACGGTAATTGTCAACTTGAGATGTGTACAATGCGAATGTTCTTGCCAGAAAGCCTTCTTGAGAACTGTGCAACTCCGAGGCAGCACATCAAAGAGCGCTTATCACAACCAACCCAACTTGAAGCTGTCTAGCACGAATGTTAGGGCAAAAATCAATTGAAAGTTTTCAAGGGATTCTTTGGGGCTGGGGTATTTTGACATTTGACGTGTCCCAAGAGCTTAGAAGATTTCGCCAGTAGACTGAGGAGGGTCTAGAACTGTCCAGGGCTGATTGTGCAACCCCGATGTGGCGCCGCTCTGGGCAATCGCATGTACACAACGGAGGTGAAACATGGAAGATATTGCCGAGATTTCTTTACTTTTGTTTGTGAAAATATATGTACATTGTGAGTGTTCATGTCAGGTTTCTTGTGTTTCATCTTAAGATTCTCATAAATTCTTCTGATGTGATTTGCTATAGGAATAGTTTTCGATTGTATTCAGTTCTCGTTTTAGTAACATTCTCAAACACGACGACATGGTTTGTCGATATCGTAATAACCACTTTGTCAGGAGTGCCCCTATATTGTTTGTGGGTATCGTCATAACCACTATGTCAGGAGTGCCCCTATATGTTTTGTCGATATCGTTATAACCACTATGTCAGGAGTGCCCCTATATGTTTTGTGGGTATCGTTATAACCACTATGTCAGGAGTGCCCCTATATGTTTTGTCGGTATCGTTATAACCACTATGTCAGGAGTGCCCCTATATGTTTTGTCGGTATCGTTATAACCACTATGTCAGGAGTGCCCCTATATTGTTTGTGGGTATCGTTATAACCACTATGTCAGGAGTGACCCTATATGTTTTGTCGATATCGTTATAACCACTATGTCAGGAGTGCCCCTATATGTTTTGTCGGTATCGTTATAACCACTATGTCAGGAGTGCCCCTATATTGTTTGTGGGTATCGTTATAACCTCTATGTCAGGAGTGCCCCTATATTGTTTGTGGGTATCGTTATAACCACTATGTCAGGAGTGACCTTATATGTTTTGTCGATATCGTTATAACCTCTATGTCAGGAGTGCCCCTATATGTTTTGTCGGTATCGTTATAACCACTATGTCAGGAGTGACCCTATATGTTTTGTTGATATCGTTATTACCACTATGTCAGGAATGCCCCTATATTGTTTGTGGGTATCGTCATAACCTCTATGTCAGGAGTGACCCTATGTGTTTTGTTGATATCGTTATAACCTCTATGTCTGGAGTGCCCCTATATGTTTTGTTGATATCGTTATTACCACTATGTCAGGAGTGCCGGTCGGTATCGTTACAACCACTATGTCAGGGGTGACCCTATATGTTTTGTCGGTATCGTTATAACCTATATGTCAGGAGTGCCCCTATATGTTTTGTCGGTATCGTTGTAACCACTATGTCAGGAGTGCCCCTATATTGTTTGTGGGTATCGTCATAACCTCTATGTCAGGAGTGACCCTATGTGTTTTGTCGATATCGTTATAACCACTATGTCAGGAGCGACCCTATATGTTTTGTCGGTCTCGTTATAACCACTATGTCAGGAGTGCCCCTATATGTTTTGTCGGTATCGTTATAACCACAATGTCAGGAGTGCACCTATATGTTTTGTCGGTATCGTTTTATATGCAGTCAGGAGTACCCCTATATGTTTTGTCGGTATCATTATAACCGCAATCAGGAGTGCCCCCATATGTTTTGTCGGTATCATTATAACGCAGTCAGGAGTGCCCCTATATGTTTTGTCGGTATCATTATAATGCAGTCAGGAGTGCCCCTATAGGTTTTGTCGGTATCGTTATAATGCAGTCAGGAGTGCCCCTATGTGTTTTGTCAGTATCGTTATAATGCAGTCAGGAGTGCCCCTATATGTTTTGTCGGTATTGTTATAACACAGTCAGGAGTGCCCCTATATGTTTTGTCGGTTTCATTATAACGCAGTCAGGAGTGCCCCTATATGTTTTGTCGGTATCATTATAATGCAGTCAGGAGTGCCCCTATATGTTCTATCGGGATCGTTATAATGCAGTCAGGAACGCCCCTATATGTTTCGTCGGTATTGTTATAACCGCAGTCAGGAGTGCCTCTATGTGTTTTGTCGGTATCGTTATAATGCAGTAAGGAGTGCCCCTATGTGTTTTTGTTGGCATCGTTTTAACGTAGTCAGGTGTGCCCAATATGTTTTGTCGGTATCGTTATAACCGCAGTCAGGAGAGTCCCTATATGTTTTGTCGGCATCGTTATAACGCATTCGGGAGTGTCCATATATGTTTTGTTGGTATCGTTATAATGCAGTCAGGAGTGTCCCTATATGTTTTGTCGGTATCTTTATAACCACAGTCAGGTGTACCCCTATATGTTTGGTCAGTACCGTTATAACGCAGACAGGATTGTCCCTATATGTTTTGTCGGTATTGTTATAATGCAGTCAGTAGTGCCCCTATATGTTTTGTCGGTATCGTTATAACCGCAGTCAGGAGTGCCCCTATATGTTTTGTCGGTATCGTTATAACCGCAATCAGGAGTGCCCCTATATGTTTTGTCGGTATCGTTATAACCGCAGTCAGGAGTGCCCCTATATGTTTTGTCGGTATCGTTATAACCGCAGTCAGGAGTGCCCCTATATGTTTTATCGGTATCATTATAACCGCAGTCAGGAGTGCCCTTTATGTTTTGTTGATATCGTTATAACCGCAGTCAGGAGTGCCCCTATATGTTTTGTTGGTATCGTTATAACCGCAGTCAGGAGTGCCCCTATATGATTTGTGGGTATCGTTATAACCATGATGTCAGGAGTGCCCCTATATGGTGTGTGGGTATCGTTATAACCATGATGTCAGGAGCGTCCCTATATGGTTTGTCGGTATCGTTATAACCACTTTGTTAAGAGTGCCCCTATATGTTTTGTCATTGGTTTCATACAACGGTCAGACGCCAGGCTCTCGTGTTCAGGTTGTCAGTCGCCTGGGAGAAACACTCAACTCTTAGGCTCAATATTATACATGTCAACGGCGCGTAACACAATGTCCAGATGATTGTACCTGCAATGCACTGTATTCCTTACTCGTCCAGTTCCAGTTCTCGTCCCCATAACTTTCCCGAGCGCACATTATTGAGGGTTTCTTTGAAAGCAACTGTCCGCTTACGCTTAATGTTTGTCTAAAACGTCAATATTCCAACACATTAAACTTGTTACCACATCACCCACGCGTTGCGTATGATAAGCAGGTTTTAATCAAATCTAAAACACCACTGATTGCCGAGTCTGTTTCGACGACATGTGAAGACATAAGCGGTCCTGTCGCAAGATTAAAGACTTTCACCACTTCGGGAGTTCCTCCCACATTAATCAGACACACACACACACACACACAACACACACACACACACACACACACACACACACACACACACACACACACACACACACACACACACACACACACACCACCACCACCACCACCACCGTATTCGGCCGTGTAACGATACGCCAGTGTCGATGAAGAGGATACACGTGAAGATCTGGGTTAGAATTGGTCTTCAGTAACCCATGCTTGTCGTAAGAGGCGACTAACGGGATCGGGTGGTCAAGCTCGCCGACTTGGTTGGCACATGTCATTATATCCCAATTGTGTAGATCGATGCTCATGTTGTTGATCACTGGATTGTCAGGTCCAGACTCGATTATTTACAGACCGCCACCATATAGCTGGAGTATTGCTGAGTGCGGCGTAAAACTAAACTCACTCACTCACTCGATGGGCAGGAAGTTGTGTGTACTTAATGCCAGTTTTGTTTCTAAATCAGACGAGATGATGAAGACAATTCCAGGTTTTTGTGAGGCCCATTGACGATACAGGAACACTGAGAAGTTCCTTACAGTGTACTATTGTTGTTTATCAATGGAGCTATGCGTGTGTTGCTGACCATGTACAGGGAACGCCTCACTCACTCCTAATGAGCGGTACAGGAGGCTGATACCACGTCTCACACCAACATTGTCTCCATCACACCAACATTGTCTCCATGCTCCATGTATGTACACTATTGAATTTGTCTGATGCAATGTTTAAGGCAGTGAGCAAGTAAATACTCTTCCAGCGGAAATTTCCACCTGGTTTTCTCTCTGTCAACAAATGTTATATTTTAGGTGGAAACCCTGTTAGTTTTAGATTCTCCCATTATTCTCAAATCATTTGGTAATTATAGGATTAATGGATGACAGGATATGTGGAAGCGTGGAAGTGTTTCCAACGCCCATTAACCATTGTTGCATTTTGGTTCCTGAACCAAGTCATTTATACAATTTCTCTTTTAAAAGTTTACAAGGGTTTAATGGACGACATCTGACAGGTTCCTCCACGTGATACTTTGAGATAACCGGTGAAGAAATATTTGAATGCACATATCTTATCGCGATATAAATGTAAAATGTATCTATTATGTAACTTAGTTGATTTTTTTTGCAAATGATTTAACGTAGTTTGTAATTAATACCGACCAGACTGTGTCAGCGCTATGGAGATAACCTGATTACCCACAAGTGTTGAGCTGGAGTGAAATGGATTATTGTCGTACGTACAAAGCTTAAGCTAGACGCGGATTGCCAGCGTGATCGGTCCCTTCACTAAACAAATCCTCACAGGGTTGACTCAAAGAGGCATATCTGCATATCAAGTAATCTCCAGTGCCCCTCTTAAACCCCGCGCTGTGCCAGAGCTACCCGGATTGTAGTTGTAAATCAGCCACACTCCAGGTCAGAAGTCGACCTATGGTCCACCATGTACCGAAGGCTGTATAAGACGCGCCGTCCTTTTGGTATATGGGTAAGTGTTTCTTCTTCCAACATAGCACCCAAGGTGCTGTGTGTTTTGTGGTGTGCTTGCAGCTTTGTTAGGAATAAGGAACAGGCTTGTGTTTATGATGCTGGATTGTAACAATACCTGTGACACAACACCTACAACCACCTGGTGTCCTGATGGCAGGTCAGAGGTGTGAATAATACGATGCAATAATACAATACAATAATACAATACAATAATACAAGATAATATGAAACAGTGCAGATAGAATGAGTCTGTTAAAATAGTGTGTTCAGTACCTTCCCCAGGTTTAATCATGGATGAATAATACCTTCAAATTAGTAGGGGATGTTTCACAATTTTCACAAAATTCCCACATTTTTACAGAATTTCTGCTGTTAATTAACGTTTCTTCTTAATGTACATATTGCCATTCTACAACAGTACGTGGAGGTGACAATGTCAAGGAAGCAGTGTATGTAAACAATCAAACGACGTCAGTCCACTGGAGCGGATATAATTAGTTCAAGGACACAGGGAGTTATGGCCGCTCATCATGCAATCTTTCCTCAACAATGGACAATAGACAATAGAGACAAGCAATACTCTGGCACAGAATTTCCCAGTAACGTGGAACTATGTCATGGTCGACGTCACTCACCTAAACTTCATATACAGCCTCACGTCATTTGAAGAGTAAACATGCAATATATTTGGATATATTGAGTTCTGACTGATATGTCATGAAAGAGACCCTCGTGAATGGGTGTTCCTCTAGTAGTGTTTGGTTAAAGGTTATATGGTCATCTACAGAACTTGTTCTGCCTGTACGTGTTGACATTAATTATTTTAAGTGTCTCCAGGATGGGGACGCCCATATATCCTCCATATACAAGCCTTTATCAATACGACCGTTATAAAGAATACTTTATAGTACTGCGTAGTCTTCTGTACTTTAATAGTCATATGCATCAACCAGGCACCCAAGTGACAACTCAATATGTGCGTCATTCTATTGATCAGTGTATTCAAGAAACTCAAACGTTTGTAAAACATTGCAAATAACAATGACATAATTCTATATTTTTCTTAAGGCTCAAGATTTTTCGTTTGAAATATCAGACAGTTTGTGGTAATAACTATACCGCTCAGAGTTTACTAAGGATCATATTGTGATGGTGTCTAGAACTAGGCCAAGGTGGAAATATTCCGGTACACATGATTAGTTAAGACGTATAGAGAGAGACGCAGAGATGGGCACTATGTGCACGAGGTTCTTGAAAACAACATGTGAGAACCGCGTTGGCTGAGTGGGCTGGATTGCCGATTTGTTCCGGTGATTAGGTGGGTTCGAATCCCTAGAATCACTAGAATCGGTATTTTGCTATGAAAGTGTAATACCAAATATGTTCCATTTGACAACTTTCTGAAAAGGCATTTTCATGACAACTTTCTGAAAAAAACTGCATTGGATTACAACAACGCATTCATAACGTGACTTGGAAACTGCTGTTTCAGATGTATCATTAGTGTTAGCACACGGTTCGTTACATCATCATCAGGGCATGGAATCACTATCTGATCAACAGGGCAAATCACATCTGAGGAGGGCATGGAATCACTATCTGGCATGGCACATGATCAGCCTTCAGATCAACAGGGGCATGTGCAAGGGCATGGACTTACTATCTGATTACAACAACTGGCGGCACATGGCCTTCGGTGTGCAAGAAGCGGCATGATGACTGCAATGACATGCTTGAAACTTGGTCAACAAGACATCGCGGTGCACGTGTGTTTAGTGTTAGCACACGTGTGATGAGCAGGGCATGGAATTACTATCTGATCAGCAGGGCATGGAATTACTATCTGATCAGCAGGGCATGGAATTACTATCTGATCAGCAGGGCATGATATCACTATCTGATCAGCAGGGCATGGAATCACTATCTGATCAGCAGGGCATTGGAATCACTATCTGACCAGCTTGCCCAGAATATGCAGGCGATCGACAGGAAGCGGGAAGACAGATATCGCCTGGTTGCACCAGGATGTCATAACTTCGTGACTGTCACCACACTCAGAAATGATCTGCGGAACGGTAGTGGAGTTAACGCCAAATAGCGCCAAATAGTCTCATTTGGGATCCTGTCACAGATACCATGAATTCGCACCCCAATAACCCGACATTGCAGGCAAGCACGTTTTCGTTGGGCTGAGGATCGCGTCTGTTGGACAGACGTGTAGGATTATTGCGAATATGGCTGTGTATTGGCACCACATACGCGCTTTTGAGACTTGTTTGTTGCGGGTGTTGGGAGTGGGGGGTGGGGGCTGGGGGTTTGTTTGTTTGTTTGTCGTTGTTTCGGGGGTTGTTTTGATATGGTTTTCTTTTTCTTTCTTTTTTTTTTTTTTTTTAAGATAAATTTGTTTCCGTGACATTTTGACATATCAGTTTTGGTCAGATACTCTCAATTTGTTGGCAAACGGATTTTTGTTCAATAATTCTGCCAATATATTTGACGTGGACATTCTTAGCCGACTTGAGTAGTATGCACATTCGTCAGTGGAATCGCCATGCGGATAATGGATATATCGTTCCCATGATCGCTTCCCGTGTTCTCTTGTCCAAGAAGTTACTATTCCGCCTCATTGCTAGTGTACATAAATATTATGACTGTCACATGTCCAATCATTACAATCTCCAGAAAACATGAGCCCTGGCAAAAACACATTATGGCATTATCTATCAATTTAATGCCCGTTAACGGTTTATTTACACAAGACGACGTCTATTGTTGGGTTTTGGCATGCGTCCATACACGACCCCCTTAAACCCGTATACATATTGTCAAACAGCCAATACACAGTCAAGCGGTGTTTGATGTACTTAACTAGGAGCCTCGTACACAGCGGTGGGAGTAGAACTGACAAAGTTCGCAGACAATATTTTAACTTATTGTGTACTATGAGAACATTTATAACTGAGCTTTACGACCAATGCTTTGCAAGACGAAGTGCATGTGCCCGCTCGTGTTGTATCCATATATGAACGACGTGTCATCAATTCATCGCCTATTGCCCTGCAAATGTTGGGGACAAGGGGTGCTTTCTGCATCGCTGATTCCATTCATTCGGTTTCGTTTCATGATAAGTGCTCTACATGTGTTTAACAATTATGTATTGACGGGTGTTCAGAAAGGTAATAAACAATAACGTTCTTTGTTAGAACTATATAGATGCATGAGGATATATTGAACATAAACACACTCAGACATGCTGGTCACAGAGGTGTATGTGCAAATGTAGGTATGAAAGTGTGTAAGGTATGAAAGTGTGCAAGGTATGGAAGTGTGCAAGGTATGGAAGTGTGTAAGGTATGAAAGTGTAAGGTATGGAAGTGTGTAAGGTATGGAAGTAAGGTATGGAAGTGTGTAAGGTATGGAAGTGTGTAAAGTATGAAAGTGTAAGGTATGGAAGTGTGTAAGGTATGGAAGTGTGTAAGGTATGAAAGTGTGTAAGGTATGGAAGTGTGTAAGGTATGGAAGTGTGTAAGAAGTGTGTAAGGTATGGAAGTGTGTAAGGTATGAAAGTGTGTAAGGTATGGAAGAGTGTAAGGTATGGAAGTGGTAAGGTATGGTGATAGTGGGTAAGGTATGGAAGTGTTTAAGGTATGAAAGTGTAAGGTATGGAAATGTGTAAGGTATGGAAGTGTGTAAGGTATGAAAGCGTGTAAGGTATGGAAGTGTGTAAGGTATAGAAGTGTGTAAGGTATGAAAGTGTGTAAGTATGGAAATGTGTAAGGTGTGGAAGTGTGTAAAGTATGAAAGTGTGTAAGGTATGGAAGTATGTAAGGTATGAAAGTGTGTAAGAAGTGTGTAAGGTATGGAAGTGTGTAAGGTATGAAAGTGTATAAGGTATGGAAGTGTGTAAGGCATGAAAGTGTGTAAGGTATAGAAGTGTATAAGGTATTGAAGTGTGTAAGGTATGGAAGTGTGTAAGGTATGAAGTGTGTAAGGTATGAAAGTGTGTAAGGTATGGAAGTATGTAAGGTATGAAAGTGTGTAAGGTATGGAAGTGTGTAAGGTATGAAAGTGTGTAAGAAGTGTGTAAGGTATGGAAGTGTTTAAAGGTATGAAAGTGTGTAAGGTATGGAAGTGTGTAAGGTATGAAAGTGTGTAAGGTATGGAAGTGTTTAAGGTATGGAAGTGTGTAAGGTATGGAAGTGTTTAAGGTATGGAAGTGTGTAAGGTATGGAAGTGTGTAAGGTATGAAAGTGTGTAAGGTATGGAAGTGTGTTAGGTATGAAAGTGTGTAAGGTATGAAAGTGTGTAAAGTATGAAAGTGTGTAAGGTATGAAAGTGTGTAAGGTATGAAAGTGTGAAAGGTATGAAAGTGTAAGGTGTGGAAGTGTGTAAGGTATGAAGGTGTAAGGTATGAAAGTTTGTAAGGTATGAAAGTGTGTAAGGTATGAAAGTGTAAGGTATGAAAGTGTGTAAGGTATGGAAGTGTGTAAGGTATGGAAGTGTGTAAGGTATGAAAGTGTATGGTATGAAAGTGTAAGGTGAGGAAGTCATGTTACTCATGTCGTACACAACAGGCCTATCCAGAGAGAACCGTGATGTATGTCATGCATCAACACAGATCAAATACATGAAACAGACTACAACTGTTATCGGTGATTTGCAAGCGTTGCATGCAATACTCCCGAATATTGGCATTTAATTTTGGAAAGTAGTCCAGCTGTAGAATTCCTTTGTAAAGTCCTAGATATCCCAGGTCATGCCCTGTCAGTTGTCCTTCCTCTGTGCTGGAGACGTTAGATGTTCCACTGATGTGATTGTTGTCTCTGGTAGAGGTGGACCCATGACTTTCCCAGGAGTGCAAATCGCTCAGATCATCTTGTTCAAACCGACATAACTTCTCACATGAGACGAACCTGGAGTGTTCTCATCAGAACTTAGAAGCCGTGGAAACCAGAGTGCTGAAGCCTTCTTCATGCCAGCTCATTTCCAGAATGTCCTCAATACACATGTCAACTGCACTGGCTAGTGAGGAGTCGTCGATCATCCATAAACGTTTTATGTATACTATCAACATGTAAATTGTAACAGATGAAACAGGTGTTCCTGGTTTTGACTTTGACGCTCAATCTTGCCCTGTGGTACCAGAAAAAAGTGGCAAGGGAGGGAGCATCATGTCCTTAAGTTAACACTGTAAAGGTCCTTTCAGTAATAGACAATTTAGCCCTTTTGCATCAACAGATAATACTGAGTCACTGTCATGCTTGCAAAAGTGTGCTGCCTAGTTGTGTTTACCAAAGAAACGTAGAAGAGTTATTATTATTTTACTTTGGCATTGGAGATAAACTATTATCTAAGAGTGCTGATGCTGAGAGGAAGTGTTGGTTTTTTTTGTCTAATTATCTCACATTACATTCTTGAAATATTGTCTGTTTTCTTGGAATGAAGTGAGATAAATCGTTAAAAACCTTCCTATTTTCGTACTTGCGTCAGTATTGACGTTTATAACCCAATTTCTGTTGATGCAAAAATAGTGGTATTACTGTATACTGTATCAAAAGAGGCATAATATTTCTGGAAGCGGGCAGTGAGTGTAATTCCACATTTGGTAAATATATAGTGCCTGTCAGGCAGTAATGGTAATCTGTGGTATTTCGTTATCGACTGAGTGTTTTACTACTTAATAATCGATCTTTCTTAACGCGGTAGCAATTTGCATCGTAGTGATGCGATTGGCATAAATGTATTCACATTCAGGGACATCTGTGCACAATTGATTCACATATGCATCCATCCTATTTTTAAATAGTTGGTTAATATTTTACCTGAGAACATTTTACGTTCACTTTATTCTCATTTATGATCCAGAGACGCGTTTTCCTTTTCTCAGACTTAGGGGAGACTCTCCCTAGATTTGATTTGTAGAAAATATATCTTTATAGAAAATATCTTATTATGTTTTAATTATAGCATTCTATGATGTACAAATGTACCGCTGTATAACATTGGTCCATAGGCCAGACTCTCGACAATCCACACACCAAACTGTGACACTTTCAATTCTTGTAGCTAGTCCACCGCAAACCGACATTTTATAAAGACATTCTCCGAGTCCGTGTGGTTGATTACGCTATGAGCATGACGTATTCCTGGCTGTACAGCCAGACAGTAACCATTACGTACTTCCATTGAATATCACAATTTACGAGCCTGCTCCGGCGCTAGTGAATTGATATCCTCGCCGTTCAGGTTGCCTGTGTGATGTAGTTGACACTTAGCGTTAAATCAATTCTTGTGAAATATTACTCATTATTCAAAGGTCAGGGTTTTTAATTTTGATATTTTATGTGCAAGGAACGGAATCTATCGGGTTGCGTCTTGGCTTTTAAACTTTTAAACAGTCATCTTGTAAAGGGCATGGCGTAGGAACAGAAATATTGTGGCGTAAAATGGTTACAGAGGAAGGTAGTTAGTGAGATACAAATGTGAGAGTAGAAGAGTCTGTTGTCACATGCATATGTCGCAGTAGAAGATTATATATATATATATATATATATATATATATATGACAGTAGAAAAGTATATTGTGACATACATATGTGACAGTAGAAGATTTTATATATATATAATTATGTATATATAAAATATGAGTCCAGATATTTCTTCTTGCCAAATTTCCTTTATATCTGCACAAGATCTTTCGCTGTTCAACGGCTCTTCAGGTGTACAATGAAAGCTGAGTGTCGTCATAGGCGACACAAAACAGTAATGGAATGTATATATGCCAGTAGAAGTGTATATTGTGACATACATATGTAGCAGTAGAAACTATATATATGTGACAGTAGAAAAGTATATTGTGACACACATATGTGACTCTAGAAGAGTATATTGTGACATACATATGTGGCAGTAGAAAAGTATATTGTGACACACATATGTGACTCTAGAAGTGTATATTGTGACACACATATGTGGCAGTAGAAGAGTATATTGTGACATACATATGTTGCAGTAGAAAAGTATATTGTGACACACATATGTGACTCTAGAAGTGTATATTGTGACATACATATGTGGCAGTAGAAAAGTATATTGTGACACACATATGTGACTCTAGAAGTGTATATTGTGACATACATATGTGGCAGTAGAAAAGTATATTGTGACACACATATGTGACTCTAGAAGTGTATATTGTGACATACATATGTGGCAGTAGAAAAGTATATTGTGACACACATATGTGACTCTAGAAGTGTATATTGTGACATACATATGTGGCAGTAGAAGAGTATATTGTGACACACATTTGTGACTCTAGAAGTGTATATTGTGACATACATATGTGGCAGTAGAAGAGTATATTGTGACATACATATGTGGCAGTAGAAGAGTATATTGTGACATACATATGTGACTCTAGAAGAGTATATTGTGACATACATATGTGGCAGTAGAAGAGTATATTGTGACACACATATGTGACTCTAGAAGTGTTTATTGTGACATACATATGTGGCAGTAGAAGAGTATATTGTGACATACATATGTGACTCTAGAAGTGTATATTGTGACATACATATGTGGCAGTAGAAGAGTATATTGTGACATACATATGTGACTCTAGAAGAGTATATTGTGACATACATATGTGGCAGTAGAAGAGTATATTGTGACATACATATGTGGCAGTAGAAGAGTATATTGGTGACCGACAGTGACCAAAGAGTGCTGGAAGCTTGCAGTTATGCAGTGTGACAATTAGTTGACTAAGAGTAAGGCTTACTGTGGGGAGCTGTGGAATAATACACTTTTAAGGCATAAAATGTTGAATTATAAAACACAACTTTTCAATCTTAATAGTAATATATTCTTATTGTTTTACGACAGGGTCAAAGGTACATGAGTTGCTAATTCAATACAACATATTCTTATCTACTTACTCCAAACTAGTATTAATTAAAAGATACATACGTAGGTATAAGAACTTCAACCTACAACTATATTGCAAAATAGAATGAACTTTATATTGCCATAAACATATTCTTTCATCAATAAAAAAATATCCAATGTTTTTACAAATATCGTGCATTACCTATCACTTTGAAATGAATCAGACACAAACATGGAAGTGAAAACCTATTAAACAAATATCAGCCTTTGATACGAACAATTACAATCGCCCAAAGTAATATCCTTGATTGACGTGGGTGCGGTAAGCCCTAAAGCTCACCTTTCTGCTAGAGATTCCCGAAGCTGCGTTTTCCAAAGTTAGTTTATTGAATCTATCACCTTGTGTCACTCACGAGGTGCCTGGAACACCACAGTAACTGTGGCCTGCGTGAATCCCTTGAGCAGCAGTGTTGCCAATAACGCCTACCAGGCGGATCACCTCATTCCTCTGATGGTGCTTCCACACATTATTGCAAAGGTTAATATGCCTCGTCCTCTCTCCGACAACCGTCGCTCCCCGAAAATTGGCCTTAAGTGATTTTATGTCCTTATCCAAAGACGTGTTGTAATGTTGTGAATGCCTTATAAATAACTTGAATACAATCGAAGAAAACCATGATGGTCCTTGTAAGAGGTTATAGTAGTTTGTGCATGGGGGTAACATGTGCCGATAAACAGGATGACGAGATACGAACATAAGATACAATCAAACCCCGTTATGTCGAAGTTGAATGATCTACGTAAAGACCTCTAGGTATCCGAGGTTCGACACAACCGAAAGACTATGGACTTCAGAATTAATACGATGGCCAGGCTTTTATTTTGAGATAACCGTAAATTCGACATGAACGTTCGTCACATCAGTATATAGTTTTGGCACTGTATGTGTCCTGGCTATCTTCTCCAGTTCATGTTTTCTATGTTTTGTAGTTTAATGTGTGCAATGTGGGTGTCCTTGATGTACGTACGACATATTTACTAATATGTACAGGAGTAGCAAACCTACGAGGCATGTAACAAGCACGAGGTGAGGTGAAATCAGGTTTAACGTCGCACTTAAGAATATATCGCTTATATGACGACGTGCATGCGTGTGTATGTGTGGCTGCTTGTACTAGCCCAGACTTAAGCTGGTTTAATGGCGCTAGCTCATTGATACCATGCCGCAGTGAAGCATGAATACCCCACTCAGACACATTATACTGACTCCGAGCCGACCAGTCCTTGTTGTACCCATTAATGCCGAGAGCCAAGCAGGGAAGTTCCAGGCAAGTTCCATATTTTAACGGGGGTTTTTTTTGTATGACGCGCCCAGTATCGAACCCTCGACCTCCCGCCCTCCCTGTATAACAAGCACGAACTGAATCAAATAAGAAGGAAAGGTTCTGATGTCAACTCTACAATATGTCTCATGATCATGGATAGGCATTTCTAAGGTCATTTTGCTGCTTCTTTACACACTATCATGTCATACATAACATACGGTACGCCATCAAGGACCGCCACATTGCCACACATCACACTTACCTCCACATTCCATGGAATATGAAGACCGCTATGGTTCGAGTCATCAACGTTAATTATCTTCTAGAAAACAACTCACATGTAAACTGGATGATTGCCTGGGAGTGATTATAGTCTGAGTTTACTGACCGTGAAGTGATTAGTAACATTATACTGCACTTTGCTCGGTGTACCAGTTTGCTGCTGTCCTCTGTGGAGCCATGACGAAGGGATGCTTGGTTCAGCCGTCAAGAGAAGGCTTTAACAGGATAGCCTGTCACTAAGTGAACATCAACGCTCATTTTACATCATTTGTTGTGACAGGGGAGATTGGGAATATGATAAGATGATGCTGTAATGAATTACCCGAACGAAATAGATTACAAAATTGTTTGCCCGAACTAGCTGCCCTGAATGGAAGACTGTAAAAGCAATATGAGTGGTTAAAGTACCATAGGTCTGTGGAGTGCAACTTGACGATATACATACTTTAATTTGCGCAAACGTTTGAGATATATTTCAATTTCTGAGATATTTTAGAGATATACTTTTTATTACATAGTGACCTTATTTTATTGTTTGTAGTGATGTATGTAAAAATGACAAAAAATTGCATGTGCACTGATACATTTGCAAACATTTGCTGACATTTTCTGAATTTTATTCAGTCTAATATTGGTGGCCACACCATGGAGAAACTCTGGGATTGCTTTCCTCCCTGAAACAATGTCATAGCACAGTCTCTGCAGACGTTTCTGCATCTTGATGAAAACAGTCTCTGGTTTATTCACAGGCATATTGCCGTTGATGTCCTGAGTATTTACAGTCCCCACTGTTGTTTGCTCCGTCTGGAACCATTCGAGGGGTCGCCACACAATTGTGTGATGGTGACCAACCAAGTTAAAGAACTTGGTGTTAGCCAGGTTGCCTGGACAAAGTGGTAGAAACACCCACGAGAGTACACATCACGCCCAAACACAGCTAGAATTGCTCTGAGGACAACATTCTCAAAGTCACTGACCACAGTAGTGACATTCATCTCTAAGTCCATCTCTTCACACTTGTCTACAACAACCTGCAGGAGTTCTTCCTAGCAGGCCCGGGTCTTGTTGGCAGGAGGGCGTACGCTGCTGTGATGGAGGTGTCGCTGTATGGGACTCGGATACAGTATACATAGAAACAAGAAAAAGGTTTATAAAACATAAGGTATATACATGATGATGTAACAAAAGAGCCGAGGTGTTGTATGTATACCTGTATACGAACCATTGGCAGCATTGTTCGCGTGAATATTTCATCTTGAAGTACACAGCCATAGCTACTCCGGGTTTTCCGTACATTGGCAAGCGATCCTTTTTACTTTGGCATAACTGTCACATGTCCCCGTGCAACCTTATACATCCTACCAATTGTCTGACTTTTGATCATCCCGCCATGTTGACATTCTCTTCACCAGATATATGTTGCTTGTGTCAGCCCAGGCGTACGTAAAAAAATACAAACATGTATGTATATGTGATAAAACTTTATTAAAATCATGCGAATGTAAAGAGTATGCTTTGTCTGTCTACGTGATAAAACTCTCACCTTTCATTAAGATCATGCGAATGATGACTTTTCTGTCTGGGTGATAAAACTCTCACCTTTCATGAAGATCATGCGAATGTGTAATAAATATGCTTTGTCTGTCTGGGTAATAAGACTCTCACCTTTCATTAAGATCATGCAAATGTTGCTTTGTCTGTCTACGTGATAAAACTCTCACCTTTCATTAAGATCATGCGAATGATGTTTTGTCGGTCTGGGTGATAAAACTCTCACCTTTCATTAAGATCATGCGAATGATGTTTTGTCGGTCTGGGTGATAAAACTCTCACCTTTCATTAAGATCATGCGAATGATGTTTTGTCGGTCTGGGTGATAAAACTTTCACCTTTCATTAAGATCATGCGAATGTGTTATAAATATGCTTTGTCTGTCTGGGTGATAAAACTCTCACCTTTCATTAAGATCATGCAAATGATGCTTTTTCTGTCTGGGTGATAAAACTCTCACCTTTCATTAAGATCATGCGACTGATGCTTTATCTGTCTACGTGATAAAACTCTCACCTTTCATTAAGATCATGCGAATGATGCTTTTTCTGTCTGGGTGATAAACTGTCACCTTTCATTAAGATCATGCGACTGATGCTTTATCTGTCTACGTGATAAAACTCTCACCTTTCATTAAGATCATGCGAATGTGTAATACATATGCTTTGTCTGTCTGGATGATAAAACTGTCACCTTTCATTAAGATCATGCGAATGATTCTTTGTCTGTCTGGGTGATAAAACTCTCACCTTTCATTAAGATCATGCGAATGTGTAATACATATGCTTTGTCTGTCTTGATGATAAAACTGTCACCTTTCATTAAGATCATGCGAATGTGTGATCCCCATGCTTTGACATACGTGAGTAAATGTGTTTATGGTATGTTATTGCTTGTATAAGGTATGTCAACTGGTCCAGGTCAGTTGAGATTTGAAGCGTTTAGTTGTTTAAGAATGAAAGTTAATTAGGCCACGCAGTCACACATTCATGTATATGCCAGTGTAACATTTTCCTATGTTAAATATTGATGGTAGCCTAGTTGTTGAAGCGTACTCATCATAACGAAGTTCCGGGTTCGATCCCTAACATGGGTAGAAATGGGAAGCCCAGTTTTGGTGTCTCCGCCGTGATATTGCCGGAATATTTCTAAAAGCGGCGTAAAATCTCACGCACTCCCGTTCTGACGTATTTGAAACGCTTTCACGCACAAGTTTAGGTCTGAACAGGCCCTGATCCATATCGTTTTGACGTCACAGACTGGGAGCCGGATGTCCACCATTGTTGATCTGATTATTAAGTCCCTGAATCCGTGTCGGAAATGGGTCAAGTTATCATGAATGTATGATTGATATAGTAGCGTAACGATGACAGAGCGTGTAGTATTGATTTTTTTGCTCTGCGTAAGGTGATCCTGCTGACTTGCTAAATATATAATTTGAAATAGTCTGACGTCATAACAGTGATCATTTGAAACCTCATGTACATAAAAGGACAGTGAAATTGTTCACCTGATAATCACATCTGCATTTTGTTCAGCATTTACAGACAATGACGAGTGCTCTCTATGCTTGATTACTATATGTGACTCGACCCGAGATAATTAATACTCTGTTAATGCTTGGTGAAACACATTAAAACATGCAGCTTGTGTATCAGCTAACGTCATCTTAACCTATATGTTCTATAAGGTCTAAATAATCGTGATATTTGTTCAAAATCATTTCAAGAGCGAAATCTCCAATCCTGATTCAAATTATACAGAGCTGTGAATTTGAATACCCCCTTTTCTTTGATGCTATTACCGCGAATACCCATAAATCACTGTTCCATTACTTCATATCGCCACATCATGGTGCTTAAATTCATAACGCATTCGTCAGGTTCAAATACATCCAGACATAAAATCCAAATAAAATCAGGGTCTGGTTGATCGTTATGTACGACTTCATTTCATGTGACTTTGCAATGTCGAGGTTTCAAGACAATATACCGTTCTCTAAAGATTACCCCGCATACACTGCCCCGAATCCTAAACTCCAATTTGCAGTTATTAAGACTTCTCCAGCACAGTCATACGCTTTCAAGTAGCACAGCTATTTCTTCTAGGAATCGATACCTTCCCATCAGTCGCTAACAGTTCGATCATCACCTCTAATCAGCGCTTGCATGTGGTATGTCTGCTTCATCGCATGTGCTCCATTTCTCATTATGCCTAATTTACGTTGATTTCATCTCCCTTTTAGAAAAATCTCAGGGCGCTGGCCCCATCTTGCCAGGGCTGTGTCAGGCGCGAGACGTGGATGACCTCCTTTGGGGAACATACCTCGTTGTATCCAGCGAGTAATGTCCATTGCTTCTAGCTACTTGTTTCAGAACCATATAGGTCAATTTCAAGTTGTTTCACGGTGGTGCTGTCATTAACTCTGTTTTCCCCGTGTAGACAGTTACAATTGACATTTCATTTATTGGTTCCACGAAGCGTGTAGAATTGAATGAATTGCAATTGTATCGTCTGCTTTGAGTAGGATAGCATCAAGTGTAGCCCAAACGTAGGGGTGAACATCTTGTGTAGGTTTTCGTTGGGCGCGTCTCCTATTCTATGTAGTTCTGAAACAACGGTAAGTCAGCTGTCAGGAATGCATTGAAATATTCTTGGCGTTTCGGGGCATGTTTCAGAACAGAGTACAATAACAGTATATATATAGTGATGTATATTTCATCTGTGCAAGAATATACATACACATCCCTCCAGCTTCATCAACTCTACCGGCTTTGTGTACAGTTCATGGGATGTCTATTTCGGTACAAGTGTTGTCTGATGTGGACATACATCGATCTGTGTGTATGCAAGTCTAGTATATTTCAGACGAGACAGATAGCAATCAGCACTTAGATAGGCTCTGTCTTGCGTGTCAGTCAGTAGCCTATTACGGGAGTGTCGATATTTCCTTGTACTTTGACAGCTATGGATGGCTAAAATAGAACACGTCCAACCATAGATACAACCACTTGCGTGTGATGTTCATTTTGATTTGGTGTGTCTTGTTTTTTGTCTCCAGTGAAGTCAGTCTACTGTTTGATGTTGTTCTTTATTATCTGCGACCTACCCTTTAACCATTTGCACGAAGAACACGCTCAAGGCCTTGTAAGCCGAACACCCAGCTGGCGAGGTGAAGAAACGTTACAGTCCGTGTGTGTTGGGTGCTGTTAATTTTTGCTTTTGGTTTGTGTCTGGGTGGGCGAAGAGGGAGGAAGAGGGAGCAATAGTCTGTCTGCCTGTGTGTGTGTGTGTCTGCGTCTGTGAGCCTGTTTACACGTTTGACATTGTGATAGTGTTAAGGTACTGTGTAGACTGATGATCGTAGATAGTGTGCTTGTAGGCATATGTCGACGTTTGAAGGTAGTGTGTTAGTCGATATGTGTGGGTAGTGTGTATGTCGATATGTGTGTAAGTGTGTATGTCGATATGTGTGGGTAGAGTGCATGTCGATGTGTGTAAGTGTGTATGTCGATGTGTGTGTAAGTGTGTATGTCGATGTAAGTGTGTGTGTGTGTGTCGATGTGTGTGAGTAAATGTGCATGTTAATGTGCGTGGGTAGTGTGCATGTTGATGTATGGAACTGGTGTGTGCGTCGGGCGGGGGGTGGGGGGTGGTGGCTATTCTCGTGTGGATTTAGTTTGTTAGGTAGTGTGTAGTGGTAGTATGCATGTTGCTATGCCAAGGCAGCGGGTGAGTGGGTGGATAGGGATGTTGTCTGTGGGTGGTGTTATATGAAATGTGTGTAGATGAAGTGTGTGGAAGTACTACATGGAGGTCCTATGTGATGTGTGTGAATGTAGAGTGTGTAGGTGTTGTATTGGTGGTTGACGTAGTGTGGGTGGAGGTTGTGTGTGTGATGTAGATTGTGAAGGTAGTGTGTATGGAGGTAGTATGTTGAAATAGAGCGTAGAGGTAGTGTGTGTAGAGGTAGTGTGTGTGTGTGTGTGGACGTAGTATGTTGAGATAGAGCGTAGAGGTAGTGTGTGTAGAGGTAGTATGTGTGTGGAGGTAGTATGTTGAGATAGAGCGTAGAGGTAGTGTGTGTAGAGGTAGTGTGTGTGGAGGTTGTTTGTTGAGATAGAGCGTAGAGGTAGTGTGTGTAGAGTTAGTGTGTGTAAAGGTAGTGTGCGTGTGGAGGTAGTATGTTGAGATAGAACGTAGAGGTAGTGTGTGTGATAACCCGCGAGTTGTTGTTAGGATTACATCTTGGCACGGTGGACGGACTGTAAATAAATCTTCACAAAGTCACATCGATCGATCGATGGTACCAAATCCGTGATGCGATCGCGGAGGCGCCTGATAAACTAATTGGCCAGCGCAGACTATGTGATTTATTGTCTAACCAGTCATTTAACACACTTAGGGTCACCAATACCCAGTGCATGCATGTGTTTTATTTACTCGGATATTAGACGAAGGCAACGCTCACCCAAAGTTATTGGCAGGAGAGATATTGCCAGCTTGGGAAGGGTTGGGTCCATGACATTATGTAGCGTCCATTTGGAACGCAAGTCTACAACTCTGGTGCTTGAGAATAGATAGTCCGACGCAAACACCACCGGGATTGTTTGGGCACGGAATTAGGGTGAATGACTCGAGTCTGGATAGGGAGTTATCTGTATAACTAGATCTCTGCACCGCTGATGACTTCAAAAGCTCGGGTTTTATTGAAAATCAATGAGATCGCCAGAACACTTCATGATTAAGATACACTTACTTCTTTTGACAGACGATTTTGACCTAAATTAACACCTTTCGCTGAACATAAATCTCTCGTGTTCCTTCCCGAGGTGCCCCCATGTTAACGAACAGCTTTCTCGCGAGTGAAATCTAACATAAATATCATCACTGACGCAAACATTCAACAGATTTTGGTGATGTTGTATTTGACAAGTATGATATGGTGTCTATGTAACATGAGTGAAGTATCGAACGCTATTCTGGCGTCCATACACGCTTAATATATATATCAGGCCATGGAGAGGTCCATAGACATACTGTCACAGCATTCAAGATTTCACGGTGTTCTCAAGGGAAAGGGACATCATCATGCACTATGGTTGGAGATGTGTGGGAGCTGCCTGGGAAGATATACAAGGACGGTTGGATTGCTTCTGCAAGGCCTCCCAGATCTCTACTTCCCAAAGAGATAATGTAACCCACGAGACCGTCATTATAACATCCATTACGTCACAGCACATTAATGCACCCACCAGGGGCCGGTTTCCATTGATTTGCTGGGAATTACAAAGGACAAACTTGCAAACCGAGTGAAACTACACTTATTGGAGAAATTTCACCGGTTTAAGTTGACATTTTCAGTGTTCGATTTTTATGCGGTGTGTGTGTCTGACATATTGAACCGAGTTTCACACTGGCGTAATTGGGTTAATTGATTCTAACGTCAGTGGTATTGATGTCTTCCCTCGGTCATACATCACACAAAAGACGCTACACTGTTTTTGACGTGGAAATCTTTACTCGCAAGTAATAAAATGATGAGAGCAAGATAGATTATTGGAATATATTTGCAGCTCAAAATGGTGTGAGTTGTAGATAACTGTAAACCTGTTATTCCTAAGTATCATTTGTTGTGTCTCTGGATGTTTCCCGCGCCGCTTTCCTTTCTACAAGCTAACACTATGTTAACACCTGCAGGTGGTCAGTATGTACACCTTTACACCTGCAGGTGCGGTAGGGTAGCCTAGTGTTCGCTCGTCACGCCAAAGACCTGGGTTCGATTAGCAAATTGGGTACAATGTGTGAAGCCCATGTTCTGGTGTCCCCCGCCGTGATATTGCTCGAATATTGCTAAAAGCGGCGTAAAGTCTAAACTCACTCACTCATTTTACCCCAACAGGTGGTCACTATGTACGCCTTGATACCTGCGGGTGGTCAGACCAGGTAAATCGTTACATCTCGGAGCGGTCAGACCAGGGTGATGTTGTACAAGGCAACCTAAGCACTAAGACTACCTTAATTATGTCTGTGTTAAGGTATGGGAGTTACGGTCACCTTAGCGCTAAGATCGTTTTGTACAACGGCACACTGGTCAACAGTCATATCTCCTAACGGTCAGACCGGGTGTAGTCTCACGTCTCGGAACGGTCAGACCGGGTGTAGTGGCATGTCTCCGAACGGTCAGACCGGGTGTAGTGGCACGTCTCGGAACGGTCAGACCGGGTGTAGTCTCACGTCTCGGAACGGTCAGACCGGGTGTAGTCTCACGTCTCGGAACGGTCAGACCGGGTGTAGTCTCACGTCTCGGAACGGTCACGTCTCACGTCTCGAACGGTCAGACCGGGTGTAGTGTCACGTCTCGGAACGGTCAGACCGGGTGTAGTGGCACGTCTCGGAACGGTCAGACCGGGTGTAGTGGCACGTCTCGGAACGGTCAGACCGGGTGTAGTGGCACGTCTCCGAACGGTCAGACCGGGTGTAGTGCCACGTCTCGGAACGGTCAGACCGGGTGTAGTGGAACGTCTCTCGGAACGGTCAGTCCGGACCGGGTGTAGTGGCACGTCTCCGAACGGTCAGACCGGGTGTAGTGGCACGTCTCGGAACGGTCAGACCGGGTGTAGTCTCACGTCTCGGAACGGTCAGACCGAGTGTAGTGTCACGTCTCGGAACGGTCAGACCGGGTGTAGTGTCACGTCTCGGAACGGTCAGACCGGGTGTAGTGTCACGTCTCGGAACGGTCAGACCGGGTGTAGTGTCACGTCTCGGAACGGTCAGACCGGGTGTAGTGTCACGTCTCGGAACGGTCAGACCGGGTCTAGTGTCACCTCTCGGAACGATCAGAACAGGGCTAGCGTCACGTCTCGGAACGGCCAGACCGGGTCTAGTGTCACATCTCCGATCAGAACAGGGCTAGCGTCAGACCTCTCGGAACGATCAGAACAGGGCTAGCGTCACGTCTCGGAACGATCAGAACAGGGCTAGCGTCACGTCTCGGAACGGCCAGACCGGGTCTAGTGTCACCTCTCGGAACGATCAGAACAGGGCTAGCGTCACGTCTCGGAACGGTCAGACAGGGTCTAGTGTCACGTCTCGGAACGGCCAGACCGGGTCTAGTGTCACCTCTCGGAACGATCAGAACAGGGCTAGCGTCACGTCTCGGAACGGCCAGACCGGGTCTAGTGTCACCTCTCGGAACGATCAAAACAGGGTCAACTGTGACGTCCCTGAAGCTGCAGACTACATCCTTCAATGTCATTCGAATAACAGTTTCAAGATTCACCCTTGTCGCCTGGAAAGCAATTCTTATCTAATATACTGTATATTACCACAGTATGACCTGTCTTATCGTTTATTGTTTTGGCAATGAAGGATTAGATAAATCTCTCTTCATCTTTCAACATGGCGACATAGATAGCACCAGAACGGGATGTCATGCCTCTATAAAAACCTTGTACCCCTGAGACAGATCGCTCTCCGACCCAGCCTGCTCTGGAGATGGCATACAGCGTAGGCCATACAGCATAGTAAATGTCCAAGAAAACATTATCATTGTGTAAAGAGCCCCATGGGAGCGTGGACAAGACAATAATGGGGCTCTCCAAGCTTCTAGCTGGTCCGAGTTAAACTCAAGCTGGTGATTCGAGCACGTTGTTCCTGACTTCTGATCGATGGGCTGACACGACTGCTGGTCCACAGCTCCTGGAAGACAGCAATGGAAACTGCAGAAAATTGAGTCAAATTATGCAAAGTGTTGCACTTGTGAAAGTCTTCCACTTCTCTACCTCGGTAGCCTGTGAACTAAACGAATGATGATCGGAACTGAGCCACAGTTATATAATTGTTCGATTTCTTAACTATATATCAGTTGAATAGTCATTGTGTTTCAGTATGAAAGACAAAATGTTTGACAAAACAATATTAATCATTGAGATGTATGTGTTTGTGGGTCCGCGACACAATTTGATTTATCAGTAAAAGAGACAAAACCTAAAAGCAGTATCCATTCTACTATTATGACAAAATCATGAGTATGTGTATTGACTATCGATTAAGTCATGAAAACCAGGTGTTCGCGAAAAGGTGAGTGTGTCCTGCCCCACCGGTGGCGCCCGTTGTAAACACATGCAGAGGCAAGGTAAATGTTGGCCTGAACAATCTCGGAAACATACGTCAGTTGAATCGTTTTGTCCTCTACTTGCCTACCTTAATGTTGTACAGAAGACAGATAAAACACCTTCTGAGCAAGAGTGACGCTCTTTCCAATCTTCGTAGACAACAATGCCCCAGTGAGGCTCAATGGTCATAAAATGTAGACAACAAGATAAAAGCTGAATCTGCTGTCACACAGTTTTGTTGAGAGTGTTTGTCACTGCAAATTTTCATGCACGGCATTATCTGTAGAGTCACAACAGTGTCACATGACCAACACCAAAAACACTCTCTAGGGTTTATTCCTGAAACCAGTCAAATCAGGATTACCACGCAATGCAGAGGACCCATGGAGAAAAAAACTTTCATTTGTATAAATAACATTAGATCGAAGTGAAATACCTTTGCCATACGGAGGACACCATGGCCTGGGAGAAACCGTGACTGGCTTTATCAAGCATGTCAATAGAAGCAGTCGCGTTTCACAGTTGCGTTTTTACAAGGCGAATTATTGACAATTAGACAAGCAATGCTAGGTGTGAAATCGAAATGAACACAGGAAGTAGAGGAATGACCTGTTAACGACTCAAAAC
This sequence comes from Haliotis rubra, assembly GCF_003918875.1. NCBI lineage: Eukaryota > Metazoa > Mollusca > Gastropoda > Lepetellida > Haliotidae > Haliotis > Haliotis rubra. Next base: position 61,353 of record NW_025765013.1, on the reverse strand, counting down.
GTCCCTGTGTGAGAAGTGTTAATACATGATAACAGCCTCGCCGCCTCATGGCGCAGTGTTCAACAGAGAAGCAAGCCGCTGGTCCCACCATTGTAAGTCTTGTATAAATGAAGTGCCGCGTTCTGTAGCTGTGACATGGAGTCCAGGAAAGATCCGAGTTGATCGCAGAGCTCTGATTCAACTGTTGGGTCGTGGTCGCAGCAGAGGAAATTATCTCTCTTGATGGAGATTTTCAAACAGGGTTTATGCAAACTTGGGAATCGCAAAGAAGGGGACAGGAAATGAACGTTTTGATTGAAGGCAAAGAAAACCGTGAAAATTTGGCTTGAGGTTTAGATCACTGTGGGGTGATTAGGCTGAGGCGGCAGAATGGTTGCTCCAATGTACATGTACATAACATGTGGATGTGGAGGGTTTGTACTTAAGTGCAACTCGTGAGATGGTGTAGTTTCAAAGCTGATCTGGATGTACGTATGGTGATTCTGATGTCCTAGTTGATTTGGTCTGATTTTATATGTCTTTTTTCACTGTAAGGAAACATTTATTAGATTCGCTACATAGGCTTTTCCATACAAATAACTACGAGAGACTTTGTGTTCATGTGAGGGAGACATTGAGAGCAATATCAAGGCAGACGCAGCCAGGGCACCTTGGCAGACTGCCATCCACCAAATTATACAGGCCAACCTAATACAGCTTCTTTGACGAACAGCAATGCCGGGCCTTGATCCGACAAACAATTTGGTCCGTAGAGATCTGTGCTTTCTTTGAAAGGTGTGCAGGTTGAAAATCTATTAGGTCTAGAGTATTGATTATTTTCGGTTGCATGTATCAAAGCAAGGACTTTGGGCAAGATTCATTTCCATTTACGACTGTTTTCAACGGTAAATCCTTATTCGCTTTTATTCAATCAAGTTTCACCGGCCGGAAACTGCGCAGAGGAAGTAATTTGACATCAGAGAAGCTATCGCGGAGTTCTTCCTCTCCATAGAAACAATCCTACACTAATTATTGGGGTGTCCTTTTACGACAACAGGTCTCACAACACATTTATAAATGGATTAGTGAAACTGTGTTTTCCGTGAGAGAGAATCATTGAAATATTGCCACGTTTCAGTTTACGACAACCATAAACCGTCTAATGTTGTAGGGTACACTTACTTGAGGAGCGTGACACAAATACCCTTGAGGACCAGGTCCCCGGTCCCACAATCAAACTATCCGTATTTTCCTCGACAGGTACAATAAATGAGCTTCCTCCTCTCTTCCACTTTAATGAATACCGGAAACATTTCACGTCTAAATTAAAGAATCTACGTTCATCGCTCAAACCCACTGCACTATTTAGCTGTCAATACAGTATCCTCCTCTATGTAATTCAGTATAGACATAATGTACCAGAACTTAATCCAGCTTTCCACAGATTGAACATTTTTTTTTCAGTTCTCATCTGAGAACAAGCACCTGCCAGTGCCTATTGTAGAATGGTATATTGCATGTAGAGCCGCCGAGAAATGCCATCGTACACAAAGCAAGTTTAATTACGAAGCCGTTTAATGGAAGAGGTATTGACTGAACCCTTATGGATTACATATTTAATTAAATTTTCCATCGGCAACCATCGTAGCTCGTGTTTTTCTAAATTTATTCTTTCGAATATGTTTGACGGTCTGCCGCAACACTGGCAAGAAGCTGATAGCATCGTTCGTACCCCGTCGAGTGAAAGGTGGAGAACAACGTTAGTTTGTGAGTGAGTGAGTATGGTTTTATATCGCTTTTAGCAATATTCCAGCAATATCACGGCGGGGGACACCAGAAATGGGCTTCACACATTGTAACATTGTCACACATTGTGGGGAATGGAACCCCGGTCTTCGGCGTGACAATGTTAACGTTACCGAACTGTGACTGACTCGCACTCATATAACTACCTCCATGTTCACGCTAGAGCGTCGCTTGTGAATCCTGAAGCATATTTTGAGAAAACAATCTGCCACTGGTGGAAGAGTTCATATAATCAGGCCCTCTATATCAGGCCTACCAAAGAAAACTTTCCCACTGTGCAGAAAAACGCAGAAAAGCCCACATTAATCGTGGAAATAGCAACATAAACACATGACCTCGCTACTGAAACAGTAAAAACTGCAACGAAAAACTATGAAACTGCAACATTTTCATAGTTTTCATAGTTATCAGCGAACTTTGACCTCTACTGCGCATGCGCATTATGATCCGGGCTTCTTTCCAATTTCCGAGCAACCGTGAATCGCCTCGCGTAAAAAAAATATTAAATATGTCGAAATAATTGCTGTCAATTGTTTCATACGAATGGAAAGTAAACTAAACAAGTGTGCACACAAGTATCATGATGATATATGCCAAATTACACAACAGAAATACTTAAAAAGGAATGTAACTTTTGTCCAAACTGGAAAATGTCAACATGCAGTCGAGACTTCCTCTTCCATGTGCGCATGCGCAAAATCGAAGTTGCCGGCCCCTCGTTTTAGGATGCAGTGTTAGCGATTTAAAGTTGCCGTTTAACTGTTTCAGTAGCGAGGTATTATGTTTATGTTGCAATTTCCACGATTAATGTGGGCTTTTCTTCTTTTTGTCTGCACAGTGGGAAAGTTTTCTTTGGTAGGCCTGTATATATTCCTTTCAGAACACGATTAACGCCGTGACCTTGGGGACGTTCTTGGATATCGACCCCTGTAACTAGACATAACACTAACCGACCTTCCAAGCACCCACCCAGATGAATGCTGCCTGTACATATTATCGTTGTATGTTGGAACCAGCACAAACCAGCACAAACCAGCACAAACCTACACGTGGCCTTTGAAGTGTCTGTCCTGTATTCAGACGCCGGGTTTTGTCGTATGTGGAGAAGCAGTTGCGCGTCGTGAAACTTTACGTAAAAGAGAATTGTCTCTGTTTGATGATGGAATAAAGCTTAGTTAAAGACAGCCTCGAGGGCAATAGTATCTTGTCTCTTTAATTCTCCCTTGGTAATCGATACGACCAAAGTGTAACAGATTCTTACTGTGCAAGCAGAATACCTGACGTTATCACGTCGCGGAGGGCGTTCATTTGGGCATCAACGGGATCTCTGTCTTGCCTCTCTTGTGATGGATCTGTCGTAATAAGTCTAATATTTTAGCATGAAAGTAGTTTAGAAATTGCATCAGTTTGCAGGTGTATTCTGTAAAGATTACATTTTTGTCTTAGGTTCTTTGACTGCTCGTCTAACGATAGCCTTAATCCAGTCTCGACCAGTTTCTTAAAGTATGTAGACTTTTAAGTTCATATACGAATTGTTTTATGTGATTCCAAATAACCCTTCCCCTTAAACTAAAGCACGTGGACCGTGTCAGGATCACCAGGTTGTATTACATAGGTCCTCACCAGATTGTATTACATGGACCGCGTCAAGATCACTACATTATATTACATGTACCTTGCCCGGATCACAAGGTTGTATTACATGGACCGCGTCAGGATCACTACATTATATTACATGTACCTTGCCCGGATCACAAGGTTGTATTACATGGACCGCGTCAGGATCACTACATTATATTACATGTACCTTGCCCGGATCACCAGGTTGTATTACATGGACCGCGTCAGGATCACTACATTATATTACATGTACCTTGCCCGGATCACCAGGTTATATTCACCCTTCCTTAAACTAAAGCACGTGGACCGTGTCAGAATCACCAAGTTGTATTATATAGGTCTCCACCAGATTGTATTACATGGACCGCGTCAAGATCACTACATTATATTACATGTACCTTGGCAGGATCACCAGGTTGTATTACATGGACCGCATCAGGATCACTACATTATATTACATGTACCTTGTCAGGATCACCAGGTTGTATTACATAGGTCTTCACCAGTTGTATTACATGGACCGCGCCAAGATCACTACATTATATTACATGTACCTTGTCAAGATCACCAGGTTATATTACATGGACCGCGTCAGGATCACTACATTATATTACATGTACCTTGTCAAGATCACCAGGTTATATTACATGGACCGCGTCAGGATCACTACATTATATTACATGTACCTTGTCAAGATCACCAGGTTATATTACATGAACCGCATCAGGATCACTACATTATATTACATGTACCTTGTCAGGATCACTAGGTTGTATTACATGGACCGCATCAGGATCACTACATTATATTACATGTACCTTGCCCGGATCACCAGGTTGTATTACATGGACCGCGTCAGGATCACTACATTATATTACATGTACCTTGCCAGGATCACCAGGTTGTATTACATGGACCGCGTCAGGATCACTTCATTATATTACATGTACCTTGCCCGGATCACCAGGTTGTATTACATGGACCGTGTCAGGATCACTACATTATATTACATGTACCTTGCCCGGATCACCAGGTTGTATTACATGGACTGCGTCAGGATCACTGGATTGTCTTGCATTGTCATTAAAATGATTCTAGTTGCTGATGAAGGTAAGAGTGAGTCGCAGCTCACACAATATATTTCACCTGGTCGCTACTTCGGTCTACTCCCATTTGTGAGAATTCCCAGTTGTGAGACTCCCAGTTGTGAGACAGTGGAGTAGGTAATTAGCAAAGAAAACACACCTTACTCCCCTATCTGATAGAATGGATTAACCCCAGCTAATTATGGATTACCTATTTAACTGAATCTTGTGGAGGTAACTTAATGAAACTCTAAAAGATAAAGTAATTAACCTACTCAAATAAATGGCTTTTTTTTAAAAACACTTTGTGTAGGTAACTTCGTGATTATTTGAAAGAGAAATTAATTTACCTACTCAGATTTACGTGTTTGAAAAATCTAGCAATAACATTGTAACTATAATTAATCCAAATGTATTTATTAACCTTTGACTGCTCTTTCCGATCACCATAATGGCAGGCCTTCAACAAGTAGAATATATCACCAGTTCACGATAATCTTTTTCAGTATTTCAGTATCTATTGAAAACAATAAATGCTCTTCAACGAACAATGTCTTTTGTGTTAATTAACTCATTAATGAACTATGCCTCCAGCGGGTACTCTTCAGCAACAGGGCTGTTCCCACTTTCATCGTAGGGATGGGGAAGCACCACCTGTGTGCACTGAACCATTAATTAATGTGTCTCACAACTGGGACTTCTCACAACTGGGAGGACACCGCTACTTCTGTCATAGGCATATATCTTTCGATAATCATTCTGACATCTGGTTTTATTGTTTGAAGTATGCTACAATCCAGGTACAACGATAGGAAACTCCCTAATCCTGCTCCCAGTCAGCGGCCCCGCGTGCAGGCTAATTAGGCATAAAAATTATTAAAGTTTGAAACCAAACACGGAGGACGAGCCAGTAATATCAACGTACTTCGGTGCACCTCAGGCGGAAACTGAAACTACTTTCACTCGTCCGGGTTGGTTCCTTTTATGCCGATGCGGGAAACCTCGAATAATTCCGTCTTTGCCTGTACATAAATCTTCATTTACTGAGTTATTATGTCCTTAAAGAGATCGGCTTTTCAGAACGAATAGGTTGATGTATCCGCGCACCTTTGTAGCACGAGACAGAGGTAGGGGAATACAATTACACAGTCTCGAGGGAACTGTACACGTTAATCACATCTAATGGCAGTTTGACCACGTTCCTTCAGCTGATCAGGTCGATTTCGGAGACAAATTAAATACCAAGTTTATTGGCTCGTAACGGTCACATCTTGTAGGCAAAGCTGAAAGGTGTTCTACACTTCTGTATTGCTTATATGAAGAGGGTTATATCTTTGATTAGTCCAATCATGAAAGTGAATGACATTTCTACACAGGCATTGCTGTCATTGTTTGACAAGGACAAAGCTGAACGCTGTTCTACACTTCTGTATTGCTTATATGAAGAGGGTTATATCTTTGATTAGTCAACGTGATCTAAAATGCGCAGTTTCAAAATAACGCTGTTCTAGCAATTATAGATTAGCACCCATTGCTGTCATGGTTTGACAAGGACAAAGATGGACGGTTGTAAAATATTTGCACAGTATATATGACTGATTTGCACGTGTTGTATATATGACTGAGGTGAGTGAGTGAGTTGAGTTTCTACGCAGCACTGCAATATTCCAGCTATATGGCGGCGGTCTGTAAATAATCGAGTCTGACCACGTGATCAACAGCATGAGCATCGATCTGCGCATATGAAACCGATATACATGAACCAAGTCAGCGAGTGACCACCATTTCCCTCTAGTGCGCCTTTTACGACAAGCAGTCGCCTTTTATGACAAGAATGGGTTGCTGAAGACCTTTTCTACCCCGGATCTTCCGGGTCGTATATATGACTGAACGTGGTGTATATGACTGAACGTGTTGTATATGACTGAACGTGGTGTATATATGACTGAACATGGTGTACATATGATTGAACGTGGTGTATATGACTGAACGTGGTGTACATAGGACTGAATATGGTGTACATATGACTGAACTTGGTGTATATATGGCTGAACGTGTTGTATATTTCAGTATCAGTGAACGTGGAGTACATATGACTGAACGCGGTGTACATAATACTGAATGTGGTGTACATATGACTGAACGTGGTGTATATGACTGAACGCGGTGTACATATGACTGAACGTGGTGTATATATGACTGAACGTGGTGTATATATGCCTGAACGTGGTGTATATATGACTGAACGTGGTGTACATATGACTGAACGTGGTGTATATATGACTGAACGTGGTGTACATATGACTGAACGTGGTGTACATATGACTGAACGTGTTGCATATATGACTGAACGTGGTGTATATATGACTGAACAGGTTGTATATGACTGAACGTGGTGTATATGATTGAACGTGGTGTATATATTACTGAACGCGGTGTATTTATGGCTGAACGTGTTGTATATGACTGAACGTGGTGTATATATGACTGAACGTGGTGTATATGACTAAACGTGGTGTATATATGACTGAACGTGGTGTACATATGACTGAACGTGGTGTACATATGACTGAACGTGGTGTATATATGACTGAACGTGGTGTATATATGACTGAACGTGGTGTATATATGACTGAACGTGGTGTATATATGACTGAACAGGTTGTATATGACTGAACGTGGTGTATATATGACTGGACGTGGTGTACATATGACTGAACGTGGTGTATATGACTGAACGTGTTGTATATGACTGAACGTGGTGAATATCTGACTGAACGTGGTGTACATATGACTGAACGTGGTGTGTATATGACTGAACGTGGTGTATATATGACTGAACGTGTTGTATATGACTGAAAGTGGTTTATATATGACTGAACAGGTTGTATATGACTGAACGTGTTGTATATATGACTGAACGTGGTGTACATATGACTGAACGTGTTGTATATGACTGAACGTGGTGTTCATATGACTGAACGTGGTGTATATATGACTGAACGTGTTGTATATGACTGAACGTGGTGTATATATGACTGATCGTTGTATACATGTATATGACTGAACGTGGTGTATATATGACTGAACGTGTTGTATATGACTGAACGTGTTGTATATGACTGAATGTGGTGTATATATGGCTGAACGTGGTGTATGTATGGCTGAACGTGGTGTATGTATGTCTGAACGTGGTGTATATATGACTGAACGTGGTGTATATATGACTGAACATGATGTATATATATCTGAACGTGGTGTATATATGTCTGAACGTGGTGTATATATGAGTGAACGTGGTGTATATATGACTGAACGTGGTGTACATATGACTGAACGTGTTGTATATGACTGAACGTGGTGTACATATGACTGAACGTGGTGTATATAGGACTGAACGTGTTGTATATGACTGAACGTGGTGTATATATGACTGATCGTGGTATACATGTATATGACTGAACGTGGTGTATATATGACTGAACGTGTTGTATATGACTGAACGTGTTGTATATGACTGAATGTGGTGTATATATGGCTGAACGTGAATTGTATATATGGCTGAACGTGGTGTATGTATGTCTGAACGTGGTGCATATATTCCTACGCCCCAGTACATATTTAGGAAAACTATAACAATGTTTTGAAAAGAAATCTATCCGACATGGATTATGCTACCTAGCACCGTATCTTTAGTTTTGGCGGTACTCCCCTATTCCCTTGGAAATTAGCTCTCCCGGGAAATCCGAAATATACATTTTAGCCTTCCCGGGACATCTGAAAAATAAATTTTAGCCTTCCCGGCACGACACCTATTGACGCATGGCTACTACCCCGACGGTCTACGGTATATTTAAGCACGCTTGTGACCCATGTGTCTTTCTGCAGGTAGGCAGTCTGCCTACGTCATGTTATTACCCGCCATTGTGTTGTAAGGGAGTACACTGACGCACGCATTCCTGATAACATACGTGACCTGTTCCGATAGAGGGACTACATACTTAGACGTAACGTGCAGTAAGAGACACCACCTGTCGTTGTTGTCAATGATTATAGAAGCCTTCCCCAGAACCCTATCTATAAGTAAACAGATGAATGAATGGTTTTACATATTCCATTTACAATAAATTAAAAGTATGTGGCAATGTAGATCATAATACAGACTCGTGAAGGTCCGGGTTAGAACTGATCTTCAGTAGCCAATGCTTGTCGTAAGAGGCGACTGAGCGGATCGGGTGGTCAGGCTCGCTGACTTGATTGACACATGTCCTCGTATCTCAGTTGCATGGACGCTGTTGCAGTTGATCACTGGATTGTCTGGTCCAGACTCGATTATTAACATACCGCCGCCATATAGCTGGAATATTGCTGAGCGGCGTAAAACTAAAGTCATTCACTCATAATAATCCGCATATGTGATTTCGCCCTTGAAGATTTGCTGCTGGGCTTATGCAAATATTTCCCCCCAGAATGGAATGTTGTGATCTCCCTAGGACATGTTGTAGGTGTTCGTCATGATGGGTTTGAACACGCTGCACTGTAGTTATTATTGACTTGTAAAAGTTTTATTTATGCCTTGGTACTGGAAGCAAGCTTTGCACCATTTACATAAACATGTTCATATTTAACAGCTCTGGGGAAGTAAGGAACCACTTATAGTTTCCTCGCTGTATGGGAGAAACGTACAGAGAACAACTTCGGTTTGTGTACACAAATGTATGTCACGCAGTATACTTGAACTATAGAGCTTTACATCAGTAACCTCCGCGTACACACGTACCACTTGTTTAACATTCCTATTTAATCTCCTCGGCATTATATAAAACCTCAGTAACACCATCTTGTATGTACGTCAATGCCCACTCTGTTAGCGTCATTTGCATTTGCGCATGACTATAGTTGAAATACACTGGAAATACCCCGTATATTAATAGACCTGACATCAGATTACCTGACACTATACCCGATACGGGCTGAGCTGATGGATCCGACATCTGGGGGATAGCTTCCGCAACTTAAACCCTTCCATTGCTGTTTCCCAAGTTAAGAATACTTCAACCCTATAACACTCTGCTGTGTTGTGTCAATAACTCACGTGAAGTCGCATTTCCACGAGCTTAAAACGTCGCGTTTAGAATGTATAACAGTGAAGTTTGTAACTAAATCCAAGGACTGTTTTCCGATATGGTATCAGCTGTAGCTAAGTCTGGTGGTTGTATAATGCAAGGTTTAGCCTTTCTCTTGTGACTAAGTAGCAGTGAACTAGGCCCCGAATTAAGGAGCTTTAAATCTTCCACTTACCGCAACCCACTTTTGTCTTCCTAATACCACGGTTTAAAGATGGATGTATTTGCCATGCAGTGATATATTTAATACGCACCCCGCCCAATAGCCAACCTACGTCACATTCAGCGTTAGCATCTCCGCAGTGTCGGCCGGGAAAACCCAACTGTGTGTTACTGTCTCAGTTTGCTGGTATTGTCTAATGAAGCAGTACCATGATCGCCTCGCATGACCGCAGATGTGTCGTCAGAGATCGGGTATTGACGTCACGAATTATTCAAACAGTATATGGTAACACGAACAATCAAATTCCATTTGTCTGATCAATATCTGACTGTCCTACAAAACAATTTGCCGGAACTTTAAACATGTACACGGTACACACACGGATGAAAATGTATGGATGTCAAAGTCTATATTATAAGGAGCACGTGCACCTTGTACGTCATCTCCCTGTTCATGTCGGGTCAAGTCTTTCAATGGCATTTATATTAGAAGTGAAAATGTAGAATCTGGCATCTTTACATTCTCTTCCTCAGACCATTTTATTTCTAAATTCCATTAGCAGATCTACATTATAATTATAATTGCTATATCATATATCAATGCGTAATGAAATACGCTGTATGTAGGAAGTTCCTTATTTGGTTCATGTTTATCACCGTCCTCCACACGGCTGAAACACGACGTTCCTCCGTCGTCAATTTGTCGTCTTCCATTATTCCAATGGTGTATGCCATTGTGGACACATTGATTCAAAACTACATACAGCATAGTGCTCGGAAACAAGTGTCGTGGTTCTTCATAGCGTTATAACATCTCGTGTAACGAGCAGCATTCACACCAGCACAAGGTACATTAACCAGTTATACCCTTCTGCAATATTTACTCCCTTGACCTAGCCCGGATTTCACGGCCGAGTTGGCCGGGGGAATTAGCGGGGAGGCTGACCAAACAGCTTCTAACCCATCTCATCCCAACCTATATGTTGTTGTAGGCAATGAAATGTTTCGACAGTTAAGGCGATGGACGAGCGTTATGTAAGACATGTTTAGAATAGAATTACAGTTTATAACAGATGCTAGTTCGCTATACTCAAGCAACAGCTGCCTTTAAAATACATTACATGCATCCTCTTTGTTATGTAAATCTGATACAGATTTCACGGAGTGCTCCGAAATCTGTAGAAAAGGGACCGGGATATTATGAAGAGCACATTCAAACCAGCAGGTAACAAGGACCGGGTTTTTTCTCAGAATAAATAGTTTGGGCTGTGTTCAAAACTGAAATAAATTAATAATAATTTGCAACCCATGCTTGTTGTAAACGGGATAGAGTACTGAGGTTCGTTGACTTAATTGGTTGATACATGTCACATCCTTATCATTGCAGATATTTATGTTCATGATGTCAGTCACTGAATTGTCTCGAACAGACTCGATTATTTACAGACCATCGTCAGACCACTGAAAAAAAGAACTTTTAGACATCTTATAAAATGCCATATTCGTCATTAGAATATTTGCTCAAACATAGGTCTGAATAAGGGAGACAGTAAAACGTGAAGCGCATCTTCAGCACTATTTTAGCAGGCAGTTCTGTGTCTGTTAGGTTCGTTTGTGTATTGAGGGAGTGTTGTGATTTTTCTCTCCCAGCCATACCGCACAGAGCAGACCAACAGTGCTCACCACAGGGTCGTGTGGGGCCCCCCCGGGCAGGCGATTAGAGTAATCTCCCCCTGGCCGCTAGACGGCACTTCAAGCACTTGCAGACGGCTTGCGGGATGTCACAGTTTGGATACTTTGACAGTTCCCATGTTAACTGGAAATTACGGTTGATTACTGAATGAAGCTGACACTTTTTGTTCATAATGGTGATTGTAATAACACATGCACTGGCCTCTGCATACTTGTTCAGTAAGGATCCGGATAAATTTCTGAAGAGCAAAAGTCAAGAATCGGAGACCAGTAAACCAGATGCTCAAGCAGTTCCCTCCGAATGCACTGGCAATGTTTACATACAGGTTTGTGCGCATTTCACCCGCCACGTGTGTCTCTGTGTGTTGATATTTGTTAGTTATTCAATGCAGACTCCTCTCTGTAACCTGTCACAGTCGACAAGGAATGCTAGAGAGCGATCGATAAGTTTAATGGCTCTAAATTGAAGGCTGTGCAACTGGCGACATGCATGTAGCCTAAGAATATCTGAAACACCACGCTCATCACTGACACAGGAATGGTCATCAGTATTTGATACATGATCAGTAATTCAGACATTGTCATATTTTTCGTGTTTACATTCTACTTTTTGAAATTGTTTTCATATCTTTATATCATGTTTTTGTAAATGTATGATAGCTTTTACCTGGATTAAGTGATACATCTTAGAGATCTATGAACAACTCTTTCATTTGAATATTATTGAAACAAATTCTGATTATAATGTCATAGCTTTGCATATGTATACATATTTACTCAAAAGGTGAAAGTATGTTAAACATGTTAGGCATTTTCACAAATTAATATTTTCACAAAATACATTTACATTATATTATCCCAAAGCGAGCTGAATTCGACGTTCTGGTGATTTCGACGATTGCATTGCTCGCGCTATATCGGCAATTTCATCGGCAGGGTGGATGCCCAGTCACTGTCGTGAGAAGTTTTATTTACAATTGAAAACCGGAAGTTAAGTTGTTTAAAAAGCAATAAACATCAATATTATTTACCCAAGATCGTTAATACCACTTCAGATGCAAAACCAATTGCCTTTATAACAAAATATCGCAAGCGAAAATTCAGTAAGATCAGTCGTCTGCTCGTCACAGGCAATATATGAATAGAAAGCCACGTTATCACAACACTCCCTCGCAGTGCGGAGCGAAAAGTATGGCTCATCGTCGAAAACCCATACAAAATACCCGGGATGTGGCAAACGGCAACAGTTTCGCCATTAGATGTCATCAACCTTAATTTGTAGGATACACTTGATATTTTTGTGTGAAATAGATCAATATATCCTTTATCACCCAAGGTTAGTAAAATTAAAACTTCAAATGATATTACTTGTTACAGATAAAAATTATGTTTTTGTCTTACACCGTCGAAAACCCCTAATACCGGGATATTACATGGCCCTTTTTGTGACAAGCAGTCAATTTAATTGATGATGAAGCATCACCAGTTGCTTGGTCATCTACTATGTGTGTTAAGTATATATGCTGTGTGTAGTATGCATGGCAGTTATTCCTATTTAGATATCTGTCTGAAACATGTGTACATTCCTGGTTTGCATGATTAGTGTCAAAAGTTTATTTTGGATACCAAAGCAAAGTTTATATATATCAATGTATACTGAGTCTATACTAACATGATGTCAAACACTTGCTGATAGCTAGCAGTTGTGTAAGGTGCAGTTGTTTGGCCATAAACACTCCAGGGCCAAGGTTTAGACTGCTAGTCTCGAGATGGTAAATTGTAGGACATTTCCTCGTGGACAAGGTTCAGCAACTCTGTAGCTGATCATTTTTGTGGACATGTGGATGGGCACAGTGGATCTAATCTATATTCCTGTTGATATGTTCATTTTCTATGACTGAAATATTTTAGTTCAGAACAATTCAGCAAGATCTCGCAAATCAATTACCAGGGTTAAAGATATCTGTGGCTGTGGGAGAGTTAAGGTAATCCCCTGGTGCCCAAACCTGCAGAGATCATATTAAATAACAGCAATAATAGTCAGTCATAAGATTTGTCTATCATTTATCATAATCGTTGTTACTACATGTATATTTCATGAAATATGCCTTGGGATGCAGAAATTGGAAAAGCATATCATAGGGAGTTCATGTTCTTTTTATACGATTTATGTTACAAAACTTCATGTAATGTTTTACCCAATATACCAGTTCTCAGAAAAAGATATTATGATACATGTCGTTTCAAAAATGTATTGCAGTGCTGTGCTAGTGAAAAAACATTCGCTAAGTTCAAAGATAGTTCACAAGTATTTCCTTGATGCCGCAATTGATGTTCAAAGGAGACATCAAAACATCTATACTTCGTGAGTAGTTTCAGGAGCACTTGGAGAAGATTTATTTATTTATTTACGTATTTGACAAAATCTATTAACAGAATTGATGTGCTCACATCCCTAATACTATCTATATAGCTTGTAGCCTATTACAGTTCATATGTAAAAAGGAAAAAGTACTAATCCAGTGTGAGCAATTACTCACTAAGTTTGGAGAAAGTCTTCCAGTACAGCTTTGGTTTTGTTTGAATTTAAAACAACAGTCCAGTAACATGTGTATGGACGATAAGATTGTAGAAATTATGAATTTAATACAAGAATATGTGTCTATACTGAAAATATAAAAACATGTTTGAATATGGGCTTTTGTGGGGTAGGGAGGGTTCTTGGGTTTTTCCACAATGATGTAAAAAATTTGTGGTATTTATGACCATATTACTGTAGTCTACTATTATGAAATTAATGTTTGTACAACATCAACATTGGTGTTTTCTTACAGTTACATGAATGTGAATAAGATGTAATGCATCTAAAGTCAGTATGCAGGTTTCTTGCTTTCATTTTTCTCTATTATTGCCAAAACTTTGTCATGCAGTTATTGATGACAGTTGGTTCATGTCAATAAAAAATGAGCATACATACATTGACATACAAACAGCTGTCACTGTCATAGTGTCATTGGCAGGAAATGGAAGTAGTCCTTGAATGTGATCAGTATTTCCTGGTTGTGCTGATCAGTTTCCGTTCATCAACATCATCAGACGTCCGTCTGCGCAAGTGAAATTGTGCTACCAAGTTACTGTATGTAGTGGCTCCACCTTCTGCTACCCAGCTTTTATGACATTAGCCTATTACAGTCTCAAAGTAGCTTTCTGTGTTTTGTATGAACTCAATGACCAAATCAAATGAGACCTAAGAGACATAACCTTTTATCACTGTTTTATACAAGTTATTTGGTGCTATTGGGGCCATTAAGTCTGTATTGCAGCCTTTCAGTAACAGCCAGACAGTAGAATTTTCTATGCATTATATATGTAGAATTATTATATTTCATCTAAACTTTGAAGCTGGATGTTGAAACAAAAAGGTTCAAACTCAAGTAATGGCCTGATACCTGTGCTGTTTCAACATGTTCAAGACTTCCCGTTGTAGCAGAGTACTTAACTGTGATGTATTGTATCTATGAACCTTCCTAATGATACCCTTCCAGTACACCTGATCCATGTAATTATTTAAAATCTGGGATGTTGTCATGACAACAAAGTAGTTCAGCCATCTTATGTTCTGATTCTGAAAGAAATCTTCGACAAAGTCACTGCAACAACAATGGCCAATTAGAGAAGATCTATAACACATTAGCTTTGTTAGAAACATTGATCAAAAGAATAAAAGTAATTGATCTGGTTTTAATTATTTCTGTGAGAGGAGTCATTGAGTAATAACAGTTTCGTTTATTTTGTAGAAACTAAATAAAACATTTTTATATTTCGAATTTGTGGGATTTTTGTGTAAATAGTTCCCATAACATTAGCGCTGTGTTCATCAGTAGTGCTTGTACCTTACAGGGGTCCGGGGCCCTTGGTGTTTTTTCACTGGGGCCCCTTACTTATAATACATGTTTTAACAATCGGATTATGATAAGAGCCCCTTATATAATGTATAGTTACACCTACAGATCACATGGACCATGTCATTATACTTCATTGACACAATACCTGACAATACAAATACTTTATGCATCATGATTGGAAAGAATGTGATGAATTTCAATGCAATGCAGTTTGGATGTTGAATACTAAATAAGCTGAAGGCAGACACTTGTGATATACTGTAATTTAGCTGTTCCAGCCAGGGATGGTAGACAAACATCATTGACATCCTTTTCTTGTAATATAAATCACATGCTAATAATATTTCAATATACAAAAACAAACAGATGCATGATACAAATAACAATCCACAGATATTCTTGGTGTCATCACAGATTTTCATAGGTCAATTCATTTTATTTTCATTGCTGTTTTGCCCTTTACACCAAATGAGATCTGTTTGTGAAGATAGTCCAGACTGGGTATTCTGTATTTTTGCATCGATATTATACAGTTACAAGTGTGTCAGTGTATAGTTTGAGTCCGAATTTGATCTGAAATATTCTTTGATATGTTATAGGCAATTTGTATACAGAGTAGATGGTTCTACTTATACTATCTTCTTTAATTTATTTTAAAAAAGATACATGTTGAATTCCTTTTTTTGTACAGCATCACTAGCATCAGTATGATACTTCACTGGTATGTTGTTGCAAACCTGTCATTCAGTCATGTTTATTAATGGTTCTTCTCGATAATCTTTCAAAGACACTTTGTATGAATAGGAAAGAATGACAGGTATCTTTCATGTGTCATGTCTCTCTCAGTCTCAGTTGAATTATAAATATTTTTTTCAGATTTGCATGTTTTGTTAATATGGTATTTCAAAGGAGATGATACATTAAATATAAGTAAAACTTAAACATGTACATCTGTTTAGATTGAGATATGCAAATTTATGCCCACAATACATTTTCCTACAACGCAATGTCATAGTACTATTGATCTCATGACCATACAACATATATCTTTCTGTCTGTCTGTCACAGAATCAACTGCTACTTACTTGTGCTTGTTTTTGAAGACGAGATAAACTGTTCAAATATTTTATCTTTCATCAGGACGTACATTCATGTGTTGCTGCTCATGTCATAGCTGCATGTTGTCACCCTGTCACTCTGTGTTGACTCTCATATTGACATAGATTGCACTGCTCTCATCGTTATCGTTTCCCATGGCTATTCAATTATCAGCTCCTTACTATTAAATGATATGCCACTGATAGTAGCCATGTTCACATACTGCCTGAAGCTATTGAACTTGAAGTCATTTTGTGTGATTCAACCAGGGTAGCTGCAGGCATATGGTCAGAAATACTGTTTTCAAATAAGTGAAAATACACTTATACAATTATGATCTTAAGCAATCCATTTGTGTATTGGAATTATGTATACCATTATCATGTCAGTCAGTAAGTTTATTATAGAATTAGTTACACAGTGCTCAGTTGAACTCAATAACATAATCATGACACATGTCCTGTGGCAGCAAAATGCAAGTAATTGCTAGTTTATCAACACACTGCTACCCACACAGTGTTTATCCGATTATTGATCGATATGATCTATATGCAAAAGATGTAAAAAGGTTATACATTGTGAACAATGCAGTTTCTAGCCTAATGGTATTATGGTTAGGGGCATTAGCAAAGTGACACAGGTTACATCACTGAATGGCTTGGATATTGTCTATTTTGCGTATTTGACTTAGATAAACAACAAACTAGTTTCAAGTAAAAATCTCACTCTTAAGAATATTTGTAAATATTGGATTCAATAATTGATTTAAGTACTCAATATATTTATTTCTGTCAAAGTACCTCAATCCTACAGAGCAATTTCTCATTGTTTTTTCAGTCACATTGTGTTCATAGCAGTTAAAAAACAAATTGTTGCACAGTACAAGTTGCAACATTTTCAACAAAATGTTGGACAGCATACCATATTTCCTCTAATATTTGCCGGGGGTAAAGCAGCTCACTAACAATACCAGATACGGTAATTACACCCAGTAGCTGCAAAAGTGCCGGGCCTCTAATATTATAAGCACCAGGTCTGGAACTCCATTGAAAAAATAAGCGCCCGGGCGCTTATTAGGGGAAATACGGTATGTCTTTTTACGAACAGGTTTTGTACTTCATCAGATCATGATAGGAATTTCAATGTTCTGCATCCCTGCATAATTTCATAGTTAGGGTATGTGCAGTGCAGGTGAGATTCTTGAACAAAGTTAATTTTCCAGATCTTATGAAAATGTGTATCAGAAAATTGATATGGCATCCGGCGAAGTCCTCTGGCATGCTTAGACTGAAATATTATAGAAGCAGACATCTAGGACCAAAGGATCACCCTTAATATTTGAGAACATATATATCGGTAAAAAATGCACAAGAAATCTCCAAATCACGAAATAAAGACAACTGTATATGAACATGAAAAAGTGGACAGAAGTAGATAATAACACCTTGATAACTAATCCCTTTTTTGACAGCACCTTCTTGACAGAACATGTAAAAATGACACACAATGACTTATAAGGACTACATGTATTTAGATAGTGTGAGTCATATGTCATGCTCTGGGTAACTCAGAGGCTGGTGATATTGGGCAGTAAAGAAAATCCAGGTCTATAGACAATTAAAGACTTGGTTATGTATGTTTGTACGTTGTTTATCATATTACATCCATTGGTCATAACTACTACAAAATGAATCATCAAATCCCTTTGATTTTACTGCGTCACAATAATGATACAAGGAAGTTCATAGTTCTAGGTCAAGCCACTGATGGAGGTAAAACAGGGAGATTCACATGGCCATGTTTGCCTACTGTGTATTTAACATTGTTTTCAAATTGCTCAGATGATAGGGTCATTTCCCAAAGTAGGGCCCCCATTCAAAGTAATTTCATACTCGGTCTGCAGATATTGGGCCATATACATAGTAATCCATACACACACAAACACACACAGAGTAAATTATGAAGGTATTTGTTATACATTTGTATTTGTTAGAACATTGCAAAAGAACTGGGGGAAAAAACAATGTCTTTGTACTTAATCTAGATGGAACGGTTTCCAGTGAAACAGATTAACAGACCATGGATATCATAATCATAATGGAACTTCCCTAACACATGTTATGTAGGTGTTGCTAATTATTTATAGTTAATGTGATATGTCACCTCAACATTGCTTAACCCTTGGATGTCATGTTGTTGTTTTCTGATGCAAGTTTTAAAGATTCAAGAAATCAAAAATGTGCAGGTTGTGTGAGAACTGCGGTGGACCTCAACTAAAAATTGTGCAGGAATGTACAATATTCATTTTAGAATCTTATGATGTAAATGTAACTGGAAATATCAGATTGGCTTGGAACAAAGACAGTGCTTTTGTCCTAGATTTTGTTATGCGTGAGAAAAAACAGCAACGAATTTTGCAACTTTTTATCATAATAGTACTGTGTTAGGGACTTTTTAACTGAACATCTTTTTAGAAAGTGTGAAAAAACAATACTGCCTCGTGTATGAACTAAATAATGATTATCAATTTATCATATTGTTTTAAGCATTTAAAACTTGCACTGGTGCAATCTGAAACTGCAAAATGCAACATCATATTTATACCAACCTGCACCCAGTGTATGTTAAAATTTTGTTTAATATTGACTTACATATAACCATGATAACATTATCCTTTTTTGTATTTTGATAAGTGACTAGCCATAATTGGGAGAAGATTGATTTTTCTCTTTGACATCACAAGACAAGAGTGAGGCCCATGCATAAAGAACAGGACTATTTCTCTGTTTTGCCTTGTGTTATGTCCACTGAAACTCAGGACAATATATTTTCTTAATGTTTTTGTTCTCCATTACCATTACATCACAGATATAGATATCAGAATTGTATGTGTTTTAGTTTTATGACAAATCATAAGAAATGCTAAAATTAAGAACAACTTCAGTGATTCTTTGTTGGTTGTTTGGTTGTTTAACGCCACACTCAGCAATACTCTAGTATGATGGCAATCAGTAATCGTGTCTGGACCAGAAAGTGCAGTTACAGGAATGATGAGCATCAATCTACACAACTGGGATATGATGACATGCATCGCACATGTCAACAATCCTGACCACCTGATCCCGTTAGTTGCCTCTTATAATACGGTAAGCTTCGGTTGCTGAAAACCAATTACAACCCTCATCTTCACAGGTATACATAAATGAAGGAGGTCGTGCAGAAATTAATAGCCCCCTATTGATTATGTAAATAAGTAATTATGTTCCCACATTCACCTGGGTGTGTAAGTTCATTCTGACTATTGTTGCACCTTTATGAATGGAGCTTTATCATATATAATGAATTACTGAAAATTTATCACCTTTTGTTTAATGTCATCTGGATTGTTTTATGTTTTTGGCTTAATCCAAGAAAGATTCATTGTATTACTGATTGATATGTCACTTAATTTTCATTTATAGTATGAAAAAGAAAAGATATGGATCATTGTTTCACGGTATAAAAGTCGGGCCCATCATTAATGTATTGCAGATGAGTGTGAAGTTACAAATAAATATGTAATAGGCATCTCATAACAGTCATAAATTAATTGTGATATATTAAGCACTATCAACTTGTTTTACACAATAACTAACATATAGACAGTAAATTGTTAGTCATAGAATTAACTTTCTAATGTCGATGTGAAATATTTATAGTGAACAAGAATGTTAATGTCTGTAAAGAAATCTCAAATTGGATTAAACATTTCCCAGTTGAACCAGGTAGATATGATATTATTGTAACAGTCTTCAATATCCCAGCCATGTGACAGTGGTCATAATCAGGCCTGGACCATGCAATCCAGTGATTAACGTCAAGAGCTTCGATCTACACAATTACGATACGATGAAGTGCACCCACAAAGTCAGCAAGTCTGACTGACGATTGTGTTAGTCACCTCTAACGATAAACATGGCCATGGGTTGCTGAAGACCACTTCTAACTCAGATCTTTACTGGTTATAACTGATGGCTTTATCATGTTTATAGACTTGACCCTATGAATACCCTATGAGCATAAGAGGAAGAAGCTCTGACATGCCTGCTCTGTATCAATGTATTCAATGCAGTGGATTCCGAGCAAAACTATAAGCTAGGAGCAAACTGGCAAACTACAGTTAATTATGTAAAAAAAAGTCAACTATCAGTGTGTGAAATAGCCAATGGTCTGCTAGCCCATACCTAGTAAAAATCTCCTGTCGGGCCAATAAGTCTCCCCAGTAACTGGCCTGACTGGTTAGTGAATTAGTGAATTTTCATGGGGTCATTTTGTAAATATATAACTCTCTCCAAGTTGTTAAGTTATAACACACCTTTCAATCATGCAAGATTATGTCCTGATGAAAATGTTCATCAATTAGCAGTTTCATGATGAAAGCTGTGTCTACATTCAAATTTCGGGCAATGGAATTATTTTGTTGGCTTGTAACTTTCAGGCATAGCTAGCCCGACTAGCAAGCAAAATTTGGAAACTGTTTCGCACGCTGAACTAAGGGGATGATGTTTGTTGACATGGCTGATAACATCCAGCTAACATGTCAGTTTCTAGAATCAATGCTCAAGTCACTGGATTGTCTGGTCCAGACTTGACTCAAGTACATCCTATCACGTACACCAAATATTACATTAGTGAGTTACTCTTTAGAATCAGTTTCAGGCAAGAGTTGGATAAGGACATAACTAATGTATTTATTACTCACAGTTTCTAATTAGCTCATCCATGTTAAAAGTGAAGTATCATCTACTAGTTGTAGTATTTATTCTTCAAAAAAGCTGAGGACCTCAGAGGTAACATAAATTTTCCAAATGTTTTTCACAATAAGAACTGCATTGATACAACATCATTTACCAGACCAACTGAAATATACAACAGAAGAAAAAAAATAGCTGTGGGTAAATATTGTGTTACACCAGCGACTGCAGTATATTATTGCAACTCTTTTCACAGTTCACTACTTCATTTTTTAAGAGTATATTTTGAAAAGGGTGAATGTGTTTAGTTTTACGCCGGACTCAGCAATATTCCAGCTATATGGAGGCGGTCTGTAAATAATCAAGTCTGGACCAGACAATCCAGTGATCAACATCATGAGCATCGATCTGTGCAATTGGGAACCGATCGCATGTGTCAACCATGCCAGCGAGCCTGACCAGTTCCGATCACGTTAGTTACCTCTTACGACATCGGTTACTGAAGACCCATTCTAACCCATACCTTCACGGGTTTTGAAAAGGGACTCCTGAAACTAAATACGATGTACCATCACGTCTAATGCAACATCTACAAGGGTAATTGCTTCAGTCATGCTGTGGAACAAGTGAAATGTTATGATGCTTATTTTATATGGATTTCATTGCTTATAAATCTTGATCAGTAGTGATAATATATTTGTGAAAATGTTGTCTGTGAATTCAAAATGTTTGCAGCCCATGTATACTATTTAAACAATTTTACCACTTCTGCAAAATATGTTCTGTAATACTGCTGGAATATTAGTTCAATTTCTAAAATGCTTTTATGTTTCAAAAGTTTGTGTTATGGTTCAGCTAACATATTCTAAACACACCAAATGTATTCACCGGTCGCCATTGTTTTCATGCTTGGTTAAAAACAAATTTCTACTAGCAGCTGTTGCCTGTATATGGTAGGGAAGTATTGGTGTATGGACTAACACTTGAATAACAGAAAACTGCACGCAGCAGCTTCCTGATGTAGGAATGTAAAGGAAACATGGCTGGATGTGTATGGTCAAATTCACTAGAATTCCTACAATCTTATACAATATCATGTGATAATGCATGTGCATTCAACAATTTTCAGTGAGACTATTCATTTGTTTTATCAGTTGGGATTCCAAACCGTACCTTGTGTTGATGGTTTACTTCACTTGTTCTTGTTTGTGTGTGTGTGACAATGATTCCATGTTTGTTTACAGGAAGCATTCCTACCCTTGCTGGAAGCCAAAACAGTAGCAGAACTTAGAACAGCAATAAGAAAAGCCCTGACATTCATTCTTCCTCAAGTGGTAAGTACACTTGGCATCTGTTGTTACACTTACATCTAGCAAGTCTTATTTATGATTCACATTTGGTTTTTATAACTGCATGTGACTTTTCTTCCTTTACAGGTATTTACATATTATGAGCTCACCTCAAGTAGATATCCAGAGAGATTGTATCATATTCTACGAGTATCTCTTCCTCCAATACTTATGGCTTGATTTAAGAAGTTATCATCCAACTTCAGCAGTTATAAATATTGTTGCAAAAATAGGTTTTGCATGTATGATATAACGTACTGATAAATGAATACCAGGTATTAAATTGTCACATCAGTGTTCGAATTTCTTGTGTTAGTGACCACATCAACAACACTTTAATAGTCAATCAAATATAACTATACCTTGTGACAATGTTTATCGGGTGAAACGACCGAAAAAGTAACACACAAACGGTGCTGAAAATATCAACATGTTTAATCACAAAATTGATTTGGGTATTTGGAAATGAAAAGGATATTGTCAATCCCATGCAAAGAATGGGGGCAAACTCCAAAAATTGCAAATGTTTTTTATCTAGCCTTGGTGAAATGTGATAAAGCAATTTGTTGAAGGATCAAAATGATACTTCCAGGAGGAACACTTTGATTTCAAAGTATGCAACTCAATATCTTTGAGTGCCCATGTATTGCAAAAAGGAACTAAGTGTTAATGTTCGCATCCAAGAAGAAACTCAAATAACTTGTGAAAAGTGGTCCTTGCAACCATATAGATTCTCACTTGTAGCTTCATAAACACCCTCATTTAGACAGATCAGAAAAGTGACTGCCGAATATAATTCAGCTGCTGAAGTGCCGTTCTCCAACATCCATGGTTCAACATGTTCAAAAGAACCATACCTGTAACTGTTCCATTGCTGATACACCAACAATAGGAAAATAAAGTGATCTGATTGGGATCTATTTATGGCTTTTCAATGTCAGATTTTTGAAAAGAAACATGCTAGAAAATTGTTTTTGGAATAGACAAACAGATCAAATTTGGTGTGGCCTGACACTCTTTATATATTTACATCTTAAGATTCAGTTGGGCAGAGCGTCTCTGCTCTTTGCAGGAATTGTCTGCATCAAGACACTGTTAAGGACCCATGCCCTGAATGAGTCCTTCCTCCACTTCACACATATAATGAAGTGAGTGCATTCATATATCTTCTTCTAGAGAGTGTTTCCCCTTTGATCTGATTATGGAGGTAAATTGGCATAAATCCCCATGAATAATTGTTCTCTTAGTAAGCCATGTAAGCCTAGACTGGTCTTTTGGAAGAGACATTATCGATCGTAGGGGAATGGAAATGTCTTCGTTTCTTGCTAGACTATATAGCTTTCTCCGTCAACAGACCTGTTGTGCTTGTTGGCGGCATCAGCGACCACGAACATGGTTAAAGGTGGGAGATTAGATGTAATGTGGTCAGTCGTTTACAACCATCAGATCACTTTGTCACCAAGTGCTGTCTTAACAAATATCGCCATGTTATTTTAAGTTGCAAATAATGGTATAAATTGTATCTCATAGTCACTTGGATTCCTAGAACATGTGTTTTCCTAATTGTGACATTTTGTTTGATTCTCTATTTATCATGGAAATGTTAGTGTACAACAATGTATATTTCTGTAACATGTTATAATGAGTTGGTAAACAGGCTCTTTGTGCCAACTACACACCTACTGCGAAATTACATTAGCCTCATTAGTGAAGGTGTTGTTGCTGATGTGTGGAATGGTGATGGGCAGACCTTTCTAGACTCAGGCACCGTACTTGTGGCTATATCATTGCCAACTGTTCTGTGTGATACTGCTGAACAAAAATAGAAAAAACTCGATCTTCTCTGTTGGTACAGAACACAACTGTAAGATGAGCATATGTACTGCTTAAGGGTTCTGTCGAAATTCATTACTCAGCTCTCTAAGCATGTTTTCCTTGCACATTTTCCTCTCACAAAATAGAATTGTATAAACCTGACTCTCTCTGTCATTATTGATTATGCTAGAAATTGATCATCACATGGAGTGAGCAGAGGAAAAACTGTAGTTACTTGAAGTGTCTTGTGGATGTAATCAGTTGGAGGAAGGGCTTCAAGCTCCATGGGAATAGACATCCAATACAGGGCTCCATGATTGCTCAGTGATTGAGAGTACTACCAGAGAGACACAGCCCCTCTTCTAGATGATACACATGAAATTAGTAATAGTTTACCCACAGTACAGCAGACACAGTAACACAAAAAAGGACTGATTGCTTTGTGAGATTTGGCAACTCGTCTGCCAGAATAATTCTGTGGATCCTCATAGAGGTCTAGAGGAGTGAAGTTTGTTGGACCTAAAAGTACAAAAACAACAACAGTATAACTTTGGTAGTACCATTTAGGCTTAAAAAGGATAAATACTGATTACATGTATTCAAATAATGGTTTGGGTTTGAATGTCTGTTTCCAACTACAGATGAACAAAGAACAAGAGATGTCTGAGATATCATGATATCAGTGTAATAGTAAAGGTGTTATCATGTATAAGTCGGTTATGTATTGATGTACATTGATGAATATTGCTACTAAATTAGTAAATCTTTGTTAATCTAAATATATTCAATGTGTGAAGCAAGCTATCCAGTTTAGATGTTTGTAAGACCCGAATGGGATAACTATCATCACTTTTTGGATTCTGTTGATTTTGCAAAAATAGAATAAAAATTGAGATAACTTGGGTTTTCTAAGTTGTAATTGCAAGTAAGGCTGTAACGATTCACTCGCATATTTGCTGCATCGAACCGTAGCCCTTCTTGAATTCAATTCGTTATTCGTGGTCACCAGAACCGAATATTAACGAATATTTACATTTTTTTTAAGGGAGCATGTTTTACTTGAACCCTTGTGTCCTTTTCCAAAGTGAGATATGCAAGAATGGAACATGTACTAGCATTGCAGTAGTGCAAGTCATGTTAGTTTGCCAAGGCTGCACATGGTACTGTCGACTATAACTATTACATAACAAATTTGAGTGTCATGAGATCACTGGTTATTGCTGTGACAAATCAAAACTGTCAACATGGGCATTCTATAAAGTGCATCAATCACTTAACTACAATATTGTATTCGTGAATAATTATTCATATTTGTTACCCAAAATTCATGATACGTATCATATTCACCACATAGTGTATTCGTTGCAGCCCTAATTGCAAGTAATGTTAAACAAAAAGCACCATCTCCAAAACCTGTACTTGAACATGACATGATGTGAAGGGCTAAGAAATTGAAGAAAAGTCTGACGTCACTTGTGGAAATAGCTTACTGCACAAGCAATGCAGTACAGCCTTATTACGTTCAGTGTAAGTCTTTGGCTCTTAATTGATAGATCTCTGACCGAAGACCTTAAAATGCCACTCCATATTGAAGTGATCACTCATGGATATGTAAATATCCATTTATTAACATTAAACAATGACAACCAATGCACAGTATTCATCCACCATGTTTTACATTCTATTTATTGTTTTGTCTTGCTG
The DNA here is from genome assembly GCF_003918875.1 of Haliotis rubra. NCBI lineage: Eukaryota > Metazoa > Mollusca > Gastropoda > Lepetellida > Haliotidae > Haliotis > Haliotis rubra. The sequence goes on along the minus strand of NW_025765013.1, from coordinate 35,279 downwards.
CTTCAAGTATCAGTTCCACAAATCATACCAGTTGCATTTTCTACATGCTCATACGTCTCAATGTTAACATTTTCATAATATATAGGTAAAACGCCCATTGCTATTGCCTGGAACTGTTGACAGTTGAATTGCTTTCCCATACGCCATTATGTACCTGATTCAATCTCTAACAGCAAACTGAATGATTCTCGGAATATTTTCATTGTTCAGTCTCAAACAGTATGCAGATTACCGCTGCACTGTAAATGTAGTCACTCATAACAGACAATAACCTAGTTAGGCTCCCACCAAATTACTCATATGAAAAATGTCAGGAAAATATACGTTCTTTGTCAAAAGAGAACTGTAGGAAGTGTCTGATAAATGTGTATGAGGTTCTGCATCTGAAACAAGACTTCTAGAAGAAAGGTTCTCTCACTCCAGGTCATCATGACTATGATGATGCTTGCACGATTGCAGTTCAACCTAATCCATGTCAAAATATTATCATACGAGTCAAGCTTGACGCAAGTTTTATGGGTGGCCCTCACATTTTAGTTCAATAATATCGATTTGATAAGCAAAAAAAATATTGTTCGATGATAGTTTGACTTTTACAGAGCTGTCAGATTGTTCCAGAGAACTCAGAGGAGACAGTAATCCTGGCTTTTTTGAATTGAACTATGCTGTAGTTTCATTTGGTGGTGTGACATACACAGTTACATACTGAGAATGATTAACATAAAGATTTCATGACTCCCAAATATTGAAAATAACTCCCAAAAATATATATTGTGAGTCACCATGACTCCCATTGTTAAAAGTCTGTGTAAATTCCTGATATTTGGCCCTAAATCTGCAGCAAAGTCAATTCAATATGTGAAATTTGTATTTAAGAGGAGGAAGTTGGATAAATAGAGTGTGTTACACGACTTATACGAAACAAGTGTGAAATTTTGTATTGCGAGAGCGAGAACATACATAATTTTGTGTAAGTCATATGGCACATTTGCGAATGTAATAGTTTCTTTATTATCCATTGTATTCATGTACGTTTATGTAGTATAACGCGGTAAGCAAGTGTGGCACTGGCAGCCCTGTTTATTGACATCACGTTCAATTGTTTAGTGATGTCACTGACGACGAAATACAGAAACAATGGTTGCTTGGCAAAAGTGATATGTGCACATGTGATGTATATATGACACTGGTTATGTTTCACCATATGAATAATAAGAAGTTTTATGGGTCCACATAAAATTTTCGGTATTTGTTGAAAGTTAACAGACATGTTGAATGGCTGACCACGAGGCATTTTTCTTTCTTAAACTTGGAAGTTTTGAACATTTTGATGTGGTCAGAAACACAAATAGTAACAAAAATGAGTACAAAAGGCTGATTTTTAGAACTTCGAAGTCTGTGACCAAGATTACATTTTCACCAAATGTTTTTTGATTTTGCTATGTATATCTCCTATGAAAATGAGCTTTGGATGCTCAAAGTTTAGGCAAAGCAAGATCACTTTATGTAAACCTCATTTTTTTTCTCCCTACCAATGCATTTTGTGTTTTCCAGAAAAATGTAGTTTAGTTGATTCTTAAATTATGGAGATCGTGTGTGCCCTTACTCATCCTTTCCATATTCTTGTTAATGGAGTTATTACTACTGATGACTTGGTAGAGATGTTTTCCAATACAAGGTTAAAATGCAATGTGTTTGGTTTAAGAAAATATGAACATTAAAAATACCATTTTGAACAGTATATAAGTTTTTTCCACTATATGCCTACTCGGGGAACTTTGGGCATGTGTGGGTATTCAGTATGCATCATTAGATCAGTGATCAGTGACTAAGTTAATCATGTAATAAATAATACGTTAGTTTCATTTGTTATTTTCTGTATATATGCATCTCTTGGCTTATGTAATCATAGCTGAAGGATAAAAAAGCATAAAGATCACATTTAATCAGCACCCCCAGCCTGAACAGCAAATTGTGAAGGAATCATAATGAATTCATGGTTTTTTGTATTGCTTATTTTGAAAACATAACCTCAGAGATTGATTGCTGACGATGTCTGTTCCAAATGTCGATTATCATCATGTAGCCTTTGATCAGTCTTGTCACAGACATGACTTAATGATTCTTCTCTCAGGAAAATGATAAGAACATTTGCTTGATTGAGAAAATGAAATGAAATGTTTGTTTAATATTGTGAAACCAGTTGGAGGACAGTGATGTATGATAACTAGGACTGAAATAACTTCATGTAATTAGGCTATTCCACTTGTCCATGGCATTGCTTTGCTATATGGAAACAGCTGCAGCTCACAACGATTGCAATCCCAATAGTGATGATTTGCAAAACTGATAAGACATCTCATCAAGGGACGACACACAGAGAGCTTTTTGTGTAGCAGACTTATTTGCGTCATCATCCTAAGTTTATCAGTAAACTTCCACTTTTCCTAGCATTAAAGATTCCTTGATGGTTTTAATGACAGATGTTATGTACTCATCTGTGGTTGAAGGCCATGTAAACAGCAGGCAAGTAGTACGGCTTGTGGGAGATAATAACCTACCTACAGCTCAGCACATTGTAATGCTGATCATAGCCAGCTGTCACTTAAGCTGCAGCAATAATTTGTTTATTAGGATGAAAAGGACAAAAGCACTTTGGTATAATGTTTTTTCTAAAGTAGCCAACAAAATGTACTGATATAGGTGGAGATTGATCTAAATGTTTTTCAAGCAAAGCATGTTGATTCAGTTATTTACATAAACCATCAAGTTCTAGGGTCTTCAGGAAAAGCTCCATAAGAGCTAGTCTTCCTGTAGTCACATGTAGGGTTGTTATAGAATCAAATACCTTTGGAGCAAACTCACTAGAAGGACCTTGAGACCCCTTTGATTGGAACACTGCATGCCTTGTACACTAAATGAGACATTTTTGCTTGCACTTTAAATCATCAGTTTTCTAGATTATTCTCATTGTTAGCATTGAACTTGATAACACTTCATCCATGGGGATTCTGGGTAAGAAGAAAGATCGCAAGCAAACACTTTTCCTATCAGGTGACTAAATGGTCAACCACCACTAAAATGAACACGAAATAACCATGGTATAGTATGGTTGATTTTTACCTTTGCACACCATGGTCTTATTATACACCATGGTTATACCATGGCCATTCCATTCAGGAAATACAGTTCGCTCTATACTTAAAGCAAGCGTCTTTGTGCTTTAACTGTAATAATTCATCGCAAAACTGTACTTTATTACACAAAACATGGGGGTAGAGCAAACTGTACTTCTTTTCTAAGATGCCAAATTTAATATTTTCCAATGATTAATCTAAGACACAAAACAAATAGAAGAACGAATTTGTAGGTACTGAAGGTAACAATGGCTGTTCAGGGCTATCTGACATGTTGTTCTATTGATGTGTCTGCCCCCTATGTTAGGATACCAAGAATAGAAGTTTCAAGATGGTTTACATTCATGTTGAACATAATCTCTTTATTATTTAAATTACATTTATGATTGTACCACACAAACCACATGGTCGAGCTGACTGTCTTGTGACATTCCACTGGTCTTGGAACTAGATGGCGAACATTCCAATGTTGAGTCAAGCACATTTTCTATCGAAAAGGTTTAACATAATGTTTCCACCTGTTAGCCAACTGAAGCAACTGCATGAAAAGGGGTGCTAACCATGCTTTTGCACTGTAGGAGACTGAACTTGCCAGTGACAACTGACGTGAATCGGTCTGGGGCGAGGTAACCTGACGTGAAATGATTTGATCATGGGAAGAGCACCGCGGAGATAGTGCATTGGCACTGACATGAATCCAAGCCCACCAGCACCAACCTTGGTCAACCTTGTAGCTGATGTTGCGCTGACACAGTGGTCTGTGTACATTTGTCATAATCTCCCTTCTTTGGAGATTGTTGACATAAAAACTTTAAGAGAATTATTGCAGGGAAATACCAATTTCGCTTAGGGTTTCACAAAGGACACTGAAATAAAGAAGTTTTAGAAAGATTTCAGACAGAGACTTTGTACGGGACAATGTGCATCCATTGTCTCATACATCCATGGCTGTTTAGACTTTCCTTGACTGTCAATGCCATGGTGTGTTTTGTCAGACTCATTGTAAGCCATACGAGTGAGTGAGTGAGTTCAAATTTAACATGGCATTATTTCAGCCATATAGCAATGAGACCAAGTTTACACATATACATGTACACAAATATGTGATTTACACAAAGCCACAAACAATAGCAAGTTTTCATATACACCTTTTAACATCACAACATTATCAATTTACAATTTGGAACACTTGAAGTTTTTTTGTTATTACAATACTATTACAATCTGGAAGACCGCTTAACACCCAAATTAGAAATCAAGCAATACGTAATGCACATATATATTTAAAGTTTCTGATACAGATCAGTTTCCTTCAACTACCTCATTCAGTGCTTCAGCCAGGCAAGCGCCATTGTGCCATTCACACTAAAAAAATATGCAATGGCACTTTTTTTCAATGCTAGAGCGCCCATTGGCGCAACATTTAATATAATCCACAGGTCTTCTATACCATGATTACCATGAATGGCAAAAGTTGCAACTGCATTGGCACACATTTTAGTAGTTAAGGTGCCAGTTGGCAACACTCAAAAAACTTCTGGCTGAAGCTAGGGCTGTGCAATATTACCGGTAAACCGGTATATACCAGTACAGTATCTCGCGATACGATTATCACGATATGGTTCAGATTCTGCAATATATTGGGTCATCCAGAGTTAGCTCCCTTTGAGTTATGTGCCGTTGATTTCCATAGCAACAAAATGTGCTCTAAAAGTGCCAAATATACTTATATTTCTGTTGGTTTTATGTAACATTTTACAAGTGGACGCATCTTTATCGGAGGCTCCAAAAGTACCAAATATTCTACTAAATGCTTTAAGTCTTGTGGGCTTGAATGGTTTCATATGTGACATTTTGGAGGAATCATGTGGGCTCAAATGGACCAATTTTTATTTGGGCTTGTTAGTGAGTGAGTTGGGTTTTACGCTGCTTTTAGCAATATTCCAGCAATATTACGGCGGGGGACACCAGAAATGGGCTTCACACATTGTGTCCATATGGGGAATCGAACCCGGACCTTCGGCCTGACGAGCGAACGCTTTAACCACTAGGCTACCCCACCGCCCTACTTATTAGTAGTGCTTTTGGCTCTGACCCACCATTTATCAATTCAAGTTATTTTATTAATTTTGATTGTTTCATAATGGGACATATGTTATCAATATATGATAAAGGCCTAAGTCTTATAAATTTTGTAGGACTGTATAATGACATTCCAGTCAAGCGTCTTAGTTATTGGAGGTCATATGAGGTTTTAAGCTCAAGTAGTCAACCTAAATGATTTGTCAAATTTAGCAATAGTTCATGTTAACACATGTCTATATTTAACAGTTGTGTTATATTTGGGATTACACTTTCTTAGTAAAGTACAAATTCTAGTACTTTTTGAGTTGAGCCCCATCCGGGATTCGAACTCAAACCCTCAGAGTCAGGCACCCAATCGCCAGCACACAAAGTCAGCCGCCTAACCCACTCAGCTACCGCGACTTCCACATGTCTATATTTGGAGTTGAATCTGAATGAATAACTGACATGCAGTAATAATAATTACATCCTGCATTAAAGTGCATTCTGCTGAAGAAAACAACACTGATCATGAAAATCATTTTATACTGTTACCTTTATCATTATGTTCTCAAAACTTTGTTGCAATACTTCAATTAAACATTTCACATTAAGGCTCTATATCATTTTATTTATCTGTAAACCACTGGCACACAGCCATACACAATGGGGATGGGGAGCTGAAAGTATGGTGTAACAGCAACTAAGAAGATGATGTCACAAAGAGAGCTATTATGAATTTATGATGTATGCACTTGGGCACAAACCTTCCAGTCAATATATCACAATATATATTGCAATATCTCTTAATTTATTGCAATATATCGCAATATGAGAATCAGGGCAATATCCAGCCCTAGCTGAAGCACTGCAGTAATTATTAGATGACGGCTAGCACAGGTAAACAGATCTCTCAGGTTCAATGCTTTGTAAGCCATACAAAAGTAAAGGCCCAGTATCATCTTTGGATAGAACAAACAGATCTTGTCACAGATCCTGAAGACCTTCAACACCTGGGTAACGGCAGCATAAATGAAGGGTTACCTCGAATCACATCAAAGTAAGTGTAGAGTGGTTTCAGAATGTACTTCAATACATTTTTTCTGAAATCACCCGATGAAAGAGCATAGTGATGGTAGTCTACGTTTTTGCTGGCTCACTTCATCTCTTTGACAACTCCCATGAAAATATGGTTTAATGTCGTAAATTCTTTGTTATGCAGATATATTTAAACTTCTAATAGAGGGGAAGAGATGTGCCTATTTATAGCTGAACAAATGGAAGTCATAGCAGACTTTGAATACCCCTCTTCAGTTTCAGTCTGGACTTTCTTATAAAATCTTCTCAAAGTGGAGTTTTGTTCTCGAACAGGTTGCATCTCAAAATCTACAGGGACGTTGTTACACTGGAGCCAATCTGAATTTATGTGTTTTTGTTAGATTCTATGGATTGTTGGTAAGGAAACACATTCATAATAATGTAACAAGTTATCTTGCACATTAAGAAAAGTCTTATGTCTTGATTCCTTGTTTAATCACCCTTAAATATTTTGTTTGCACATGTGCTTAGTTCCAGTGATTTTTCCTTTTGTGTCTTAGCCAATTCCGTTACGAATCAACAATTCTCAGTGATATCATATTGTCAAATGTAGGTAACAATACAGTCTCCAGAATGCTGAGTAACATTTCATCATCACTGTCATCAAAGTTAAATTTGTGTTTGAAAATGCAAACCTCTAAAAAAAAGTAGCTATGCACTGTAAAAAATAGAAAAATTAGTAAAAATAATTCTGCAAAAGTAGAAAAATTGCAAAGTCATACAAAATGAATATCAAACATGAATTTTTCATGTCTGCATGCATCGAGAGTTATATGTTCAGGTAGAATAAGTACAGGATATGTGAAAATGCAACCATGTGGTAGAGTGGCAGCCAAACACCAACATGAAATGACCATGCAACATGAATTATTGGGCTATGCAAACAATGAGTTTTTGTTTGTCAGTCTTCATGAATGTACAGCAAGTGAAAGCGAAAACATGCCACAATTGTCACTGCAGACCATGACCATGGACCCTTTATCAGACTTCAGGGGGCAACACATGACCTACCCAGATCCCATCAACCATGTGTTACAACTGTAGTGCAGGACAGGTTTATGTGGTTCGTTACTTTCGTGATAGACTCACCATGGCCACCTCGAGAAGCTACAGCAATACGCAGGATTTCAGCCCAGACAGTGGGAACCGTCAACGTGCCACAGGTATTCGGGAGACAACCAGTTACAGGCATTGTTCTGACTGACAGCATCGCCGGCTGCAACATTAGTAGTGTCATGGCGACATGTTTAGTTTAGTAACAAGTCTTGTTTCTCGTAAATATGGAAGACGTCATGTTAAAAGACATCATGGTGAACATTAAGTTTGAAATTGCATACCGAAAGAGGACAGATTTGGTGGCAAGAGTATAATGATGTGGGCTCCCGTCTCCAAAATCCATTTAAAAGACTAATGGTACAAGTCCAGGGTGAGGCTCTTGAGAGGCATATAGAAGTTGGTATTCAAGTATAAGAGAAAATATTATGGATGCCAACTTCTTCTTTATTCTATACATAATAGTCTAGGGTAATTTCTTTATTCTATACACATAAGTCCAGGGTAATTTAATGGCACAACATTACACAAATGAAATTCTTCTGCCACAAATCTTTCCCATTATGCAACAAGCAAACATCACCCAAGTACTTTCACAAATCTTTCCCATTATGCAACAAGCTAACATCACCCAAGTACTGCATGGCCCTCAGGGTCTCCAGATCTCCAGATCTAAACCCCATCGAACATTTGTTGGATGCTCTTGATCAATGTCAGCAACAGCCACAGGACCTCCAACTGTTGGCACAGGCACTGCAGTAAGAGTGGATGAACATTCCCAAGGCAACAATTAGTAATCTGATTGGTTCCATGGGGCCATGATGTCAGTCCGTTCTTGACTCATATGGGGACCATAAGATACTGAGGACAGATTACCTTCACCTTAACATTCGATTTATTCATGTGTACCATGATGAACCTCGGTCAGTGAAAATGACTTGTGACGAGTTTAAACAATTTATCATAACATCCCCCTCAAGACAGAAATTAGGTTTTCATTTAGAAGAAATCAAAATAGATCCTGATGTCTGAAACTTGATCGGTAATATTTTTTACAGTCTTATACTTACAACAGAACAGAGACAAAACAAAAGTACCTAAATCGAACGTGTGCTTCTAAATTATAGTCAGATGTAATTATGTGCAATGTATGAATTGTGGGTTTTTTTCCATTTTACCAAGCTCAGAATAGTACAGGTTTCAAATTTGAGATGAAGAAATAAACTAATAAACATACCAAAAAATCTTGGAAAGATTATGGAATCTAATCCCACTTTCCAACATGTTGCAACCAATCAGATTTCAGCACACATTCCTATGCCTCCATCTGTTCTGCAGAGTGTGCTATCTTACAGATAAGCTTCTTGTGCACTTGATACACCACTAAATAAATCTGAAGAAAGTATTTTTTTCATGGGATATGCAGCATGACCCCCATTGTATATATTGTCCACCAGCTGCAGACAGAACTTGGAAGAGTGTTCCTACTTGAAACACAACGTTTGTGCTGATTAGTTTGATGTGTGGCTGAAACAAAGAAGTGGTCTATGTTGGGACTGTTTCCCAAGTTTCATATATACTAATCCTGATTGGTTAATTGATACCCTGAAGCAATTAGTGGTGGTCCGATTAATTGAAATAATCGAAGATTGGTCGTAGTGACTAAACGACCAAGCAATCGATCATAATTTCTCATAATTGAACACAACCAACTTTGGAACACTTGTTTTCATTAACAATATTTTTCACATGGTTGGTTTTGTCTGTTACATTTTGTAAGCACTACAAGCTCATTTCAAGTCATGATTGAATTTATCTTAAAGGCTCCAAGAAATTTATGTTCCTAACATACTAGTCATCCTTTAAAGATGTGAAATTTTGCCAAAAAGCCCCAAAAGAACTACATGTTTTTTCCTTATTTTTATGTGCATTAACAAATTTCATAAATGACGCTAACCAATTATTTTCGATGATTGATCAGTTGTAATGAACCAATCATCAATTATGAGATTTTAACCAATTCCCAACACTAGTAGCAGTAGGAACCAGTGTCGTTCATATACACTCAATAAACAAGTATAATGATTGAGGTGAACATAAAACTTGTAAAACTGGAAACACTTCTTATCTCTATCATCATACGAACATGTGAACAAAGCTTGTTAGTTTCTACCGCAGGTGAGTTCTGTGGCTAGCACTGATCAATGTTACACATTATTCCTTCTTGTATGCTGTGTTTCACTTTTTCTGTGGTACTTGCTCATGCAATACTACTAAAGTTGATGTAAACCATTTTAGCCAGAAACATAATGTTCTTGATGGAAATTCTAAACAAAAGGAACCGGTGTAATTTTACAAACATTCAATCATTGCTAACTTGCATTTCAGACAAAAGCAAATGTATACCTGCGGAGTCCTGAGACTACTCGAGTAGAAACTAACGGTAGAAAATCACTTCCAGCAAAAGGACTAGCATGGTAAGATTATATCTTTCTACGTTGCCACATAGTTTACTGTCAAGGTGAGAGCAGCCCATGCCCATGATCATATATACACAACCATATGTATGCTGTGTATAACCATATGTATACTGTGTAAAGCCCTCAGCCCTGGTTGCTAATGTTTATCATGTTTAGTCCTTACTTCATTATGTATATAAAATACTACATCATATCCCTTCAGTGAATTTACCTTTGAACAATCACAAATTAAAAACACTAATAGTCATATTGATTTCCCATTCATTTCAATTTGAATTGTAACTGATAGAAGACATACTGGCTGGAGACACAGTGCCCTGCAATATTTTGTTCTCTTTCCAAGACAGATAATGAAATTACATCAGTGTTTAAGGTATAGTATACTGTAGCACAGTGTTCTTTAACATTCATGGTGTCTTTTTCTCTCTTTGTACTTAGTAGCTTGAACAAATGCTCACCTGCAGAAAGACCCAAGTGTGGTTATGTCATAGCCTGTTTAATGGTTGTCAGCATCTCAGAACCACAGGACACATGAGACTAGATAAAGCAATATTCTGGATATATCATGGCAGTGATACAAGATGTTCTGTTTAGTTCAGTATAACAGCAGAAATTGAAGTTGGTAATGACAGTTGCAACTTGGCAGCAAATAGTGTAGTCATGGCAATGCCAGCAAGCAGCTGACAGCTGGGGGTTAAAGTCTAGGTTTTTTACCAAACATCTCTCATCAAGTCTGTAATCTCTGATCTTATGGTAGCAGGGGTGGAAATAACTTTAAAATTGCTAGTGTACTCTGGTACAGTGGCACATGTAAAATCACTTTTCTTGTTGATTTTTTAAATAAACAACATAATTAACATGGAAAGTCAACTGGACACCGGTACAGTGTGATATGCAAATTTGCTTGCCTGACAGAAAAAAACACTGGACTGGGGCGTCGGGCAATGGGTTATTTCCACCCCTGGGTAGTCTCCAACTTAGATCTATTACTTTGGCAGGAAAGCATACCAGCAGCGACAGCAACTCGTCCAGCCCATTTCCTCGCCTCAAGACCCTGTGATCACTGCACTAGCCCTTGATGAAGACATTCAGCAGAGCCAGCTCGGTATGTATACTCGACTATCTATTATAACTACATCAGTCATCCAAGAAATATCATAATGAGGGAATATGAATAGGATCTTTGATCAGGTTGTATAATTAATATTTGATTCAAGTAAGCATCTAGAGGTATCATCACCAGCATTATCATTAACATCAGGCATCTGTGTGTCCTCTCATGGGGACAGGCATGGATATCAGTCTCTTGCCAGTGTTAATGATCTGCATTCCTGTTCTGTTGTAAAAATCTCTATTACATATAACCTCACCTACATGGTAGATGTGCATCTGTTGCAAAGAACCATTTTCAGTAACAGTGGAGAAGTGGTAACAGCAAGTTCCATTCTAAAATTGAATAAAAAATGAAAAAATATTAGCACAACCAGTGTAACCTGTACTGAGCTCTTGCCATATTATAACCGTGCTGTAACCGGTGAAGCATCTTGCAACAGTTTAGCTATCAACATAGGTACATATATGACAAGTGTTGTATTTTATTGTGAAGAACTGACATGTAGTTATAAGAATAATTAGGTATGGAGGCTATTTTCCCAATATCAAATTGGGTTGGGATGTTATGAATAAGAATCAAGGTATCCTTTTAGAATCTGTGAAATGTAACAGATTAATGGGATACCGAGATTCCATTACTATGTGGACAAACACCTAGAACCTGACAGTTCAAACCTTAGTTTTGAATTCAGATTGCAACTGTAATTGATTCATCATCATTGACTTCAAACTCAAGGTCAAACATCTCTGGCCTCAGTGTATATTTAGTTTGAATACTCCGACCTAAGGTTTGCCTTATTGCTTCTACATAAAAGATATTCTGGTAGCAGTGACAGATGAAAGATTGGTGATGCTGCTTGACACGCATGCAGTGTACCTCCATTTCCGCTTGTCACAAAGATAGCAAAACAGAAGAGAAGGTCCAAGATGCAGAGACAGAGAGCTTCATTGCTTATTGTGAATGTCAGCTAATTGGCTTTCCGACTAGTCTCTTTGCTTTTCACGATCTGTATAAGCTGGGTCAATACCGTGCCTGCTTCTCCTGACTTGTGTCTTCTGTCGGGAGTCTATCTTCCTCATCCCCTTTTGTCTAGGGCTTAAGATTCATTCATGCAACTGATTCACAGAAATTGATTGATATAGAGCCACATAGTTTAATCAGTGATGTATCATCACACACAAAAATATTTCTGGAAAATCTGGTGATATTTGTTTTTGGTTTTTTTTATTTCAGTGTTATGTCTACCAATTCAAGATAGAGAAGACAATGAAAATATAGGTTTAATTGTGGTAAGTGTCTTTAGACTTAGATTTTAATGTGTCTCTTTGGGCAGTACCCTTTTTCCACACAAATATGTTGTATACAAACAACACTGTATTTGGTACAGAGTCTCTTTCATTTGCTGTGTCAAATTTTGTTTTATTCTTTACTGAGGATTATCGAGTAAAATGATGCACCATCACTTTCCACAACATAAAGTATTGATTGGCGAAGCATGTGATAGGTGCATTGTGCAATAATTTCAAAGTTGAGGAACCTCTTAACCTCTAGTCCTATCTGACTGGGTTTAAAAAGAATTTTCAAACCATGTAATGGATGTGTCAGTTTTGTAATATGTTTGGGTCTGCTTACAATATTCAACTCATTTCATTTTTTAATCATGTTAATGACATTACACACTGTGTTCCAAAATTCTATCACAAGGCATTAGAAGGCAGTCAGCCTCTTTGAGTAGTTTATATTAAATTTATTGACATTATATTTTATTAGATTATAAGAGTTGTCAGGCTATACCAATGTCTCAGTGCTGTTCTAAGGCACAAATCGTTATGTTTGCACTGACACGAATGGTGTTATACAAACTGTTTCCCCTCAGACAGTATATATCAACATCATATGGTTAAGTGGCACAACTTCTCAACAGGCCAATATAACATACACTGTGAAGTGATAGTGGTCATTGATTTGGGTTAGACATTCCTACAGTCATGAAGAGCAGCTCGGGCAAAATTCATACAGCATTGATTGAAAATTTGAGCAGCCCCAGATCCTCAATAAGGTTGAAGGATTGTTAGTTCCTATAGCAACAAACCTGTGCAGGAAAGAAGCAATTGTTCTTCAAAATGATTTTCCTGGATCAAAACTGATTCCATTTATAGTTGGATGTTGATAAAAGAGAAATTGATTTAGGCATGTTAGGTAGCCAGTTTATCATTTGGTTCACTCTCAGTGCAATGTCTCTCAACATTTACCAGCAAGACATTAATCTCCACATATGTATTACGTTATGAATTATGCTCATTTGATTCCATGTCACATCTTAACATTTTCAATTTGATAAGGAAACTGTCTTTTGAATTTGATATCTGACAAAATCACATCCTTGTAATACATACCACTTACAGAAGGCCACAAGGAAATATCAGGTTCATTCAGGAAGTTAATCATGACACATACATGGCTGGCTCGATTCCTTGTTCATCCAAAGTATCTTGGCTGCTTCTGTGGTTTTGTGGACAGAGCAAATGGTTAGTGGTTCAACTCCAAGCCATGCCATTTCAAAGACATTAAAAGATGCTTCTTACCCTACGTAGCACTCAGTGTCAAGATTTATAAAACAAGGACTGGTTGTTTGGAGTCAGTACATTTAATCTAACTGGAGTATGCACATTTAACTGAGGAATTGTATATAAGTGGGTTAGCACTATATTTAATCAAATATGTGTTTACAGTTGGGTTTCTTTTGTGCAATCACATATTGAAATGACTTTTGAAATATCTACATTTCTGGGATTGATGGTCTACAACAGAATCATCAGACATTTGTATGTTAATGTGACCATGTGCTTCATTTCTCTCTATGTGACACTGACAAGGCAAATCCCTAATAGTGTTTTTTTTAACGAGTAATAACAGAGTTATATTCACCCATAGTGTGTGTTTGCATGCATATGACATTTAAGTCCATTATAAAAAGATTCTTTAACTTATGATTGGTTTGCTGAAAAGTTCAGAACATGGCCATGATGGACTGTATTAATGGAATTGGTTGCTAATAATGTTTTGACATAATCCTTCCAAGCTTCTCATGCTTGATGCTGGGAGTGCCTACATCACGCTGATGCAGAAGTCATACTCCTTGTGGTGCAAAACAGCCTCCATATCTTTATCATTTGCATAATTGCCAGACATTTCATTAAATTTGGGAAGAAGCGGAAATAGGGAGGGTGACAGAGTATGATGGAAGTTCAATATGTTCAAAGCCACAGTCATGTAACCATGGTGACAACAGACGTGTGCACTTATGCCTTTAGTGTGTGTTTCATTATGCTTAGCCAAGACTCATATAAGGTTCAAATCTTTCAATAAAATCAGCTGTGAACATAAAACCTACAGAATGTCTGGTCAGTAGTTTGGCTAGGTACCCAGTATGCTGAAACTATTGTCAGGTATTATTCAGAATGATTTCATCTCAAGAGAGATGCTTTCTGTTTCAGCTGTGTGATGTCTGTCAAGTCTTCAGTCATCCATTAACATATTGTATATTTATCAACCTTTTTCTTAGTGGTGGTAGTTGAAGATCTTCCTGATCTATGATCATTTTCAAGGTTGTCTCTTTGCCTCTTAAAGCATATCTTCTACCTGGTAATAGTGGTAAATGAGTAGCTTCATCCCCTGGAGCTGATACAATGTGTGCACAAATGGTTGTTGCTGTTAGCCTCTTAAGATTGAGATACTTGATAACAGTGCAGAAACCAATTTAATACCTGCTGAAATATTCTGCTTGGTTGTGTCTTTTATTCAAATGCAGCCTTGGCCGTGTATTGATACTATTACATGCAAATGATTTACTATACATCCTTCATAGTTAGGCTCAGAACTTTTCAAGCACCTCTTGGATGACAGCTTCCTTGTTGCCATAACAAAGACTACATCTGTTTCATAATATGAAATAGATGTTAAATATGAAGCATGCAAACAAACGCATCCAACGTGTCACAAATAGGTTTTTATATAAATTCCAAAAGAGTAGCAATGGATTTGCAGCTATTGTGCAGATCAACATGTGAGAGTCATAATTAGATATTTGCTTGACACAGTTGAACCATGATCTTTTGATACAGGCATCCTTACCGCCAGGTAAAACTTCCTGCTCAGCAACAGAAGAAGGAAACCTCACATATCTAGCAAAACAGGTAGGTTGCTTTGCACATCTTTTAATAAAGAAAAATGTAAGTTTGATGTGACGTTGTGACATAACCTTTCAAATGGTCATGTGATGAGTCACTGGGATCATGTGAGTCTAAGATGAAACACAATGTTGTACCAGATCCTAAAGGGTGTATGCACTATTTTGTGAGTCATCCATTAACTTTGAGGAGTTGTTATCCAGAACCACAATTGTGGTTAGTCTGTAATTGGGGTCAAATGTGTGCAGGAAATAAATTATGTTCAAATATGTATTTGTTTGCACCAAAGGACATGTTGTAGCATAGCAAGTGTCCGACGTTTACCACAAGCATGGGTATGATGCTGACAGACCTAGAAACTTAATCAGGTTTAGTCGAGATTCAGCCCCATAGTCACAGTGTTGTGGTGTGGCCAGGTGACACAACTCTGTACTGTGGTGCCTTAGACATCTTGGCTGCACATGCCTGTTGTTGTTCTGGAGGTTGGTGACATGCCCACTGTTGTTGTTCTGGAGGTTGGAGACTGTTGCCCACTGTTGTTGTTCTGGAGGTTGGAGACTGTTGCCCACTGTTGTTGTTCTGGAGGTTGGAGACTGTTGCCCACTGTTGTTGTTTTGGAGGTTGGAGACTGTTTCCCAGTTGTTCTGGAGGTTGGAGACTGTTGCCCTCTGTTGTTGTTCTGGAGGTTGGAGACTGTTGTTGTTCTGGAGGTTGGAGACTGTTGCCCACTGTTGTTGTTCTGGAGGTTGGAGACATGCCCACTGTTGTTGTTCTGGAGGTTGGAGACTGTTGCCCACTGTTGTTGTTCTGGAGGTTGGAGACTGTTGCCCACTGTTGTTGGGAACTGTTTGAATTGTCTTGACTGTTCTTGCTGTGCATTTGTGACAGGAAATTGATTAGCTCGAGGAGTCAGAGGTCCCTATTCAAGGTTAATCAACAACAATACCAAGACAAATATTTTACTTGGGTTTATCATGCTTGTGAGTTTTGTTATGGTAAATGTATTGTATGAGGAACTCACATTGTATTTAGCTAACCTTGCTTGCTAAGAACATGTATTTATCACTAATGAAGGATATCTGCCATCCAAAACACACATGCATGACTATTTATGATATAATCGTAAAATCTCTTTTTAAATTCCTCTTCAAAGCAACTTTTACTTGGTATCTTATCTCTCTCAAAGCCCGTTTTCCTGAAAGTATCACATTTATATAATAAACTGACGTACGAAAGAAAGTACACACCTGGTGCTTTTGGATTACTTTCCAAAGAGCGACGTAAATGTTTTGAAAATAGTTTTTACAGTGATATATAAGTCACAGACTTTCCTAATATGTTGCCAAAACACCACAGATATCATGCCCAATTGCGGAGTTGCCAGTCAAAATCACAACACTTTTCAAATAATCCCAAAACATCAGGTGTGTACTTTCTTTTGTACGTC
Organism: Haliotis rubra; assembly: GCF_003918875.1. Lineage (NCBI taxonomy): Eukaryota > Metazoa > Mollusca > Gastropoda > Lepetellida > Haliotidae > Haliotis > Haliotis rubra. The sequence goes on along the minus strand of NW_025765013.1, from coordinate 18,696 downwards.
AGTTTATGTGTCAGTGTCAGTGATTTGCCAGTCAGACAGAGACAGCATAATTGTTAACTCTAATTTGTATAATTCTTTTCAAATACACTACCAGCCACATCACGGCCATTATTTCCTTGCATTGACTTTGTTCTACAGTACAAAGTCATAAGATTTTCAAGACTTTCATTCATGCTGCCAGCTATCACCCAACTTATGCTGATTGAATAATTTAATTAAACACACCTCCAAGCATACACAAGGAGGGAAATGTGTCACTTCTCTTCTGTTTGTGCTAAAATGGTAGTGAAATTATTCTCACACAATTGAACAATATCCAGATTCACAGTAATCAGCTTTCGATCTTTGCACAAGAAATTTCAAATTTTCGCCAAATTATTATTATCGCTTTTGTTCATATTTTGATATGACCATTTGAACCACAGAGCGTTTGTTATTGTACGATTCCACCCACTTTCTGCCCAGCTTGTAGCCGCCAGATTGCTCTGATCCTGATTCTACCTATATCTGCCAAATGTAGGTGGGAGGTGTTGTGTACTCTGATTCTATGAAGACTTCCATTTACGACTCATTCTTCCCTGCTCCACAGCTCTCACATGCAACCAAAACCAAACACAATTAAAACACAATTATCACCTTATCCATGACTACTACAATACACTTACCGTCATGAAACACAAAACAAAATTATAAGCCGCACAACTCAACAAAAGTGCACATTTTGTCTTGGGTTTCATTTCCCAAGAAAACCAAGCAGCCGATACCCAACCCCAAGTCGAGCGGGTGGGTGCGCACCCCGGCGTAACGGCTGGTTCATTTGCAAGAGCTTCCTCACTGCTCATTGTGTGCGTAATATAGAGATGTTGGCCTTTGGTAACACAGCTCATTTTAGTATAACATTTTGCAATCAACAGACATCAAACATGTCATGTGTATACAAGTATCACCCGTCGGCCTGTGTAATTACTACAAAATGTGGCGGAGACCGAACTCAAAATATAAATCAATGCTTTGTTTATGGTGTATAGTCTGATAGTGTTAAAGTTCAATTTGCATGTGGTCAAGATTGAACTTTTGTATTGAATATTGTCACAGTGACGGGCAGGCAGACACATAGGTGCCAATAAAACAGACATTGAGTTTTGTCTGTGACAACGACATATCTATATCACAGAAATTTGTCGACGCTTAAATAATGACATTGCTTTTGGCATCAAACTGAGAAAGTGACTCGGTAAGAAGAATATGTGGTAGCCAGGACAAATGAAATTATATAAACAGTTAACTGCATCTACTGTAATAATGATGTTGCAAGCTTTATGCTTGTGGAATATCAACAAACAGTAGAAAATAGCTCACACCAAAGCCTTCAACGAATATTCACGGGACAACCCGCCCAGTTCGGCCATCCCATTTCACTGGCGCATGCTATGAGCGCAGCCCAGCTATTGAAACCACTTCAATTCCTCCGCCGCATGGAGGAGTTAGTGAATCGCTTAACTACGATTTCACGCTGGTTTTTCATCGCTATTTTTTCAACTTTATGCTGAATTTGCATTTTGATGATTTGTTTCGTAAGTCCATACTGCAAAGTTGTATGTGACCTTTAAGCTTGTAAAGAACTTATTGTAAAACTTAGTTGGAAGTTATCTGAAGCTGTCTTAAAAATGGGTATATCGAGGATTACCGACAGCTCTACAGGATGGAATCCTGCGGCAGAACTCCGCGCCTCCGCATATGTTCTGTCAATGATGAGGGGCAGCGGGTAGTCTAGTGGTTAAAGCGCTGGGTTCGTCATCAAGACCGGTTCGAATCACATGGGTACAATGAGGAAGCCCATTTCTGGTGTCCCACGCCGGATACGCTGGCTGCTAAGCGTGAAAACCAAACTCAGTCAAATCAGTCAATGATGAAATAGAGGCAGAGACACAGAATTCAAAACATGCTATATAATTGTTAACAGTTCTAAGAATATTACCTGTATTACCGGTATATTCAAAGGTACTCCCTTCCAGGTCCCTAATTATCTATGTCAAAGTGTAACATCTAGATGTTTGGGAAGAAGTGATGATTTTCTGGCCTTGTATAGATTAGCTGCAAGCTGATAGTTACATTACAAGGACAACTAAAGTACTGTCGAAATGCTAGAAAAATGCTTTTGCCCATATATCTTTTATAAAGGTAATAAATGCAATATGTTGTCATTATATCAACTCACTTATAGTAAAACGGCACTTTATTTCAATCGATTTAACATTCCCATGCATTTAAAGGGCAGTTTACAGGAGAGAATTTGGTACCAAACAACAACATAAGATTCTCTAGAGTCTCAACAACAGAACGTAGAAACAGTCTTTAAATAAATGCAAATAATACAGGTATGCAAAAAATAGAATTTAATGCTTAAACAAATAAATGTTGAATGTTGTTACTTAACTTAATTATCGCTTTCTTTATTGAGAAATATTCATAAAATGCTAAGTCTTGATAAAGCTTCCCACGCGCACATCTTATCAAGGTACGTATTCATACCAACCATTTGGTAGCTCCATTGCCAAAAGGCTTCATACGCCATTAAAAGCTTGAAAAGACAGAGGTAAACCCTTCTTTTAGTTTAGAAAGGGCTTATTACAGAACTTGTAGAGCTGTTGGTATGTCTTACCAACAAGCCGCAACACAAACAAATCAGACAAAGACAGGGACCGCCTCAAAAGCAAAACCGAAGTACAACCATGACAACTTTGACAAGGAGTACTCGAGACCCAAGGGCTACAAACTTTTGTGAAGAAGAATATATATATATTCAAAAGAAGCTACACCAGTGACTTCTCAGCAATCTTTGGCCAATGTTCACAAATAAGATTTAAAACTGACCGAATTACATTCATATATTTGCAATGAAATATACCTGCTGACATGCAAAAACATTTATTAAAAACGCTGCACATTTCCTACAATCAATCGACAAGATAACACAAGTGATAGGATTCTTCCCAATGTAATAGCACCGTATGTTTATTTAAAACAAACACACATACACAAATGATCCCTTACATAACCAATACGTGATACTCATACATGCTCATATTCAACATTTCTAGAAGATAACATCTATTGAGATGACCACCGAAGCCGCTGTGCTCAGGTGTCAATTTCACCTGTCGACACCGCGGTATTGGATGACGTGAACATTGCAAGTAGTTATTATTTAGACAAATAACGCCCCACTACCCCTTCTTATTTTTCACGCTTTTGGGTATTTTCATCAGTAAAAAAACACATTTTAGGCATGTCTCAAACTTTATTCCCCGTTCACATTAGGTAGATGTTTATTAAATTGATATTTGCTATTTACAACTGTAATAATTCTTGAATATTAAATATAAGTCAAAAAGCATTTTCTAGCATTCGACAGTGCTTGCTATGTATTGTTGACAGTGAAGAGGACATCTGTTGAAAATCTGAAAGTTATGACTGCTGCCAAATACTGGGTTTATACAGTGGATGTAATAGAGGTCATTCCTGAATTACAAACAGTACCAACTGTTGTTTTGATTTTGAATATCATTTTTTCAGTACAACATATGCAGTGATATAATTGGAACACCGCTCAGTACTCAGTCCATTTGGTATACCAAACATCTAAACCTTATATACATTTTGTGAATCAGATTTCTCATATAAATGTTGCATCAGTTTATTTCCATATGTTCTTAGGTATCTGTATGTTATCATCTCACCAAAAACTCTGTGACAAGGAGAAAGAGATTTGTGCAGATGACACCCACTTTGAAGCCCCTCATCAATTTGTGCTGTGAGTTGCTTTTCCTTCATACAAACACATGTATTTAGAAATAAGACATAGACATAACCCAGTTGTATGTGCACACTGCAACTGGTAACTAATAGAATTAGCTGTAGGCATGAAATGAATTCCCACAATGTGGGTATCTCTAGTCTTTTACATCCTGCGTTTAATGTGTTTTCAAGGTCATTACACATACTGTAAACAATGGTACTCTGACATCTTGTAGTTTATTGTCGTAAGGTTCACTGTAATACAAAGAATGTGTGCACAGAATGACATTAATCATATCTAAATGTCCTGTAATTTATTGTAATTTAATACTTGATATAGTGCTTCAGTACTGGTTACCATATCAAGTTTGGCAACTCTTTGTTTACAGTCTACCTGTTTTCGTGGTTGTCTTTGTCAACTAACATAATAGTATTGTTAAACTTCAAGGGCTGGTCTTCAGAACTCATATATTTTATGATCTACAACATCAAGATTTTCTTTGCCGTAGTAAAATTTAGCTATTAATGTCAACATAGTTGTTTGGTGGCAGTACTAAATTAACTTTATATGTAAGGTTGTAATATGTTTAATGTTTAATGGTTCCTCAATTTCACAAGGACTCCGCTCACATTGCCATGCTCTAATGTCATTATTATGTGTTTTGTTGTTATGTAGGAGAACTATATGACCATGATGCAGCATCACTAACCTGCAAGTCATTAAATATGTAAGTATTCAAATGCATTTGAAGAAATACCAATTTATTTCAAACTTATCAAAGGCATAATTAAACATGTTTTGAACACCAGTAACTCTTTGCATGGATTGAATTCTGTATTGATGTCAATTTTCAATGTTTATACAGTATTTGTACCATGGATGGTGACGCTTGTGCTTTTTGATAACAGCCATTACTGTAATGATAGGTTTACAATGGAAAATAACATAGCTTAAGTATGTCAATTTCTTGCTTATTAGCCTGTTTGCCCCTTTTATCTGGTTGCCATGTGTGGAAGGAACGGTAAAATGCCTTAAACTTAGCAGTGGGAGGTAAATAGTAGTCACCCATCATTCCTGTTGTTCTGTTTCATTTGTAGATTTAGGTAGACTTCTTATGTCGTGCCTTTGGTCTTGTTTGTGTTGGATTAACTGTCACTTATATCATGACTGATGTGTATGATTTTATGCAGGACTTTCAAATAATAAATAGTGTTGAAAATGAATGTCAATAGCCACCCAGTAGTTTTGGACTTGTTGCACGTAACATCTTAACTCTAGCCACAACGCTTTAGCAGTCTACAATTAATTTTGTGCAGCCAACAGAGCTGGTGACTCTAGGTTCATAACATGAATAAATATATACATATCTGAATGCAGTCAGTCGATAGTACTTCTCTGGCTATACTTGTATATTATATACAGTGTTATAGATATTTGATATATTTATCTTCATATTTTTGTTTGGCAGTTGAGCAACGAACACAGGCACAGAAAGCATTTTTACTCATTGTTGTCAAAGAAACAAATGAACTTTTCTGTCAGGTAAGGATAAGCTTTGTATCATACTAAATCAGGTGATCGAATTCATTAGACAAATCCTGCATATTCTACAAAATGTTTTCTATTTCTTATGTTGAAATGAACATGACATAAGTTATCAGATCATAACAGACATGAAACTGTTACATGAATTGTGAAATTAAACTTTGTCATAACTGGCCACAAGGGATGATAACCCCAATGATGCTTGTGTACTTTGTCTCAAAGACTCTGCCTTTGTAGTATAGTACGATATCGGGTGTAAAATGCAACACAGAATGTAATGACATTTTTCATAATGCCAACACCACATTGATTTCTTCTTGGTTGGCCCCTACTCTGAAAATCCAAATTCTCTACAGTATATGGATCTGATTGAATTATTTCTGTTATCTTGTGGTAGAAAATGCCAAAGGCGCAATCATTGATTGGGTCTGTATTTCCAGGAATAGCCCCCATAATTTTGCTTTGTAAACAGCCCTGCCTTCTGGAGTGCTTTGGCTAGTATATCCTCTCCTCCTTATGATGAGCTTCGCTTTTCCACAGCTTGATGGCTTTATGTGTATGTTATTGATAAGTGTGCTAGGCAACAGGTAAATATTCACTACTACACTGACCACTGGCCTAATGTCATTGCATTTGCAAGTATATTTCAATATCTGTCTTGTTATGTTTCATGTATGATTGACATTGACAATTTATGACACTAGCTTATCGCAGGCTTGCTGTTTCATTAGTGGATATGCTCAGGTTATGTGTCAGTTGAAGGTGGAATTGACAAGTAACATGTAATACATGGATGCCTGATGTTGCCATTATTGCCCACTGCTGCTCAACAGTAGTGCAGGGGAAGGAACAGTGGTCACATGTCAGTAGTACTATACAGCAAGCTCTGTCATGGCCATTCGACAGCCAACATAAGAGACATCAAAGACTGAACTCTGTGTGCATTACCGCATTCAACTCCCATGACATTTGACAACAAAGCCTGCTTTCTTCCTCATTTCTATATATTCAGTCCTTAATTATCAAAGATTTTTTGTTTAAAGTATTAAAAATGCCTCCCTTTAAAAATGAAATGTTACCTTAATGGCTTGATTTGAATATTTTGATCTTGGCCTTGTATAAAATGAAAGTAAGGCCTCGAAGCTGATGCTGTTTGTGTGGTGTTGTCAGCATATCAGCTGATTAATGGCCTGGTTTGACTTCCGTATTGATGGTTAGAAAAATGGTAGAAGGTTTATTAAGATCTAGTCTTAAGCAGTAGAATGTCTCGTTACAAGTATCTATCATTGCTCAGTTGAATGTTTGATTGTGCCCTTGTTGTTCACTCCGCTAGTACTGATAATGGATTCTGCATCACAATGTATTGTGTTTATATTCATTTGCTTACCATTTGCAAGGTAGTTAAAACAGCATGAGCGCAAGAAATTCGCCTAGTAAGTAGTAGAAAGCTGTCTTCATGTTGTTGGAATAAGTTACAATGTGTTATGACTTTGCATACAGGAACCCTCTACATCATATTTCCTCACCTGCATGTGAGAAGCCAGCCTTGGCAGTAATAAGACTTTGAAACAGCAATAAGTTCTCTGAAACGTTCAACTTTCTCAATGTGTTGATGAGCAAAATTTTGGAATTGAAACAACAGTGATAAATGCACAAATGTTTCCATTCAAGGATTGGTTGAAGAGGTTTAGGCGATATCCTCATTAAGCAACACTGGTGTAACTCTATTTCGACTCTAGTTCTGCAGCTTCCAATTCTTAGTATAATTTGCATGCCAAACTGTGAAAGAAGTACAATGCAAACATTTTACTTACACGCTCATAACAAATACCTTTGATTTGGAAACTTCAATTTTCACCAACATCCCTTTAGCCATGCATTTGAGACCACAGTGACCACCTGAATAATCTTTTCTGCTTGCCTACGGGTACCGTGTAAAAGTATCACCGTCTCTACATGAATTATTTCACGGGCAAGAGCCGGGTCAAACCGTTTATCATCAAGTTCACCCATATTTGCAACCGCCCATTTACCGGTCCAGATAAATACATATTAACCTACTTTTGATGAATTGAAGACATGTGTACAATATGCTATCAAAAAACTTCTTGGACAAGGTCAGAACATTGATTCCTTTGAATACACTACTGCATCAAAGCCATCACACTCAAAGAATCTAAAAGATTTCAACATACTAAATGCATCTCTCATCACAATTTAAGACAGGATATTCACACAAAACATTTTCTGTAAATGGGCAGGCTGGTGCGCGCTAGCTTCTTTCAGGAAAGCAAGTCTTCACAAAACTCAAGCTGATAGTTCGCCTCAGGAAAAAGTTATATGCTTAAATTTTCAAATTTCACTTATATTGGACATTATTATTTTTGCTCTATATTTGAAGGATCAACGTAAGTAATGTTCGAGTGTATTGGGATTTCATACAGCAGAATCAATCAGTCATCACAGAACTCAAGGTAGTCATTTGTTATCTTCTATGAAAAGGGATACTTCTTCCATAGCTCTTCACTCTTTCATACATGGATTTCAACCCCTGTGATCATGTTGGCTCATCTATATCCAGCAAGACCCTCTATTACACAGAAGAAGATTTTCCTATCAAAACAGAAACTAACTCTATTCAGTTGAAGTTAGTTTTCGCCACACTTTCATCAAATCAAAATTGACAAAGGTACAGGATACTCGATATATTCTCAAAAAGCTGATTCCTACTTTACCTACCATTTTCTTCCTCTACTGTTCATAAACCAGCAGTATGATTTTGAAGATCAAAATCTACCCAACAGACATTACAGGACATGGAATCAAAGACAATGAGTTGGTGCAATGAGACAACGCTTCTGTGGTAGCATAATGCCCAGAAGCAGGGAGGAACGCGGGCCAGTGAATTCTAATGACGGATGTTATGCATTTGATCAAATTGGCACACTTGGCCTACCGCAGACTTGCCACATTTTGGGAAATTCTGCCCGCGCAGATTTCAACGTAGGGCTCATAGAAGTGTTCCACCAGAAGAAATCGCCACACTTCTCATATAGGTCACTTCTTACCTGCCTAAACCACACTGCCAGTTTACAATCAAGGTCTGTCCATGAGTTGAAGTGTACTTTTGGCCTATGGGAGCCGTGGGATAGCCTAGTTGTTAAGGCGCTCACCACACGCCTGAAGATCTGCTTATTCCCCACACATGGGCACAATGTGTGAAACCCATTTTCGTGTCCCCCGTGATATTAAGGAATATTGCTAAAAGTGGCGTAAAACTAAACTCACTCACTCACTTTGGCCTATGCATTCCTTCCTTGGTCCCTGTGAGAGAGCTATCAAGACCAGGCATCTCCTGTTTACATCAGATAATACCAATCAGAGTCGGATTATAGGAATGAAAGTTATGTGATGCTACTTGCGTTGTCCAAACATTTTATCAACAGCCCTAAGTTGGAGTGTTGTTTTTGCCAAGTGGATAAATATAGGTGCACTTTGGACTGAGATTAGTCCCCAAATCCAATATGTCAGAGGTAGACACTAAGCTCATTTGAATACAAAGACCACATTCTTCCCACACAGCTGTTGTTGATTACATATGCCTCTTCAGAACCTAGATAGTCAGTGATATTACATTTGAAGTGGAAGAACAGAAAAAAATGTGCTCAAAGGTGATGTTCCAAACTACCTTTTACTTTATGAGTGTCATTAGTTTCTTGCCCTGGTTGATCGATCTGGTGAATCTCATTTTATCCACTTGGGACGATGATGCCAGAACACTGAAGACTGCACTGTCTTACACAGAGACAAGTGGGTCCCCAGAGCTTGACAGCATTAAGTCATTCTCTTTCTTCCTGCTGCCTTTATATCTCTTTATCCAGTTAAGTCACCTTTTAAGCTGCTTAAGCCGGACTGCTTTGTGTTGAGAAGTACAATTGTTGTACTGCTAGAGATATAAACCAATTGACACTGGCCATAATGTCTCAACATTGTAGCTGTCATATACCGCTTAGGTACAGCTTGGTTGACAATCACAGTAAAACACAGACCTTGATTATCTCAAGAACATGTCAAGACTGAGAACGATGAGATAGTGTCCTGCACCTCATGCTGGGAATGTAAAGACAAAAAGCAGCACCACATTGAATGTTTTCCGGCATGAAAGCACATCAAATTCTGTGATGACTGGATAATATAGAGGGCAAATTATGTACTGCCTGGCTATGGCCAAGCAGATAGGGGTACTTTCTTGACTTGTTTGTATTGTTTATCATATCGCTTCTTCCCACAGCAATGTCTGGATAGAGAAAAAGTATAACTGGGCTGTCTAATAATTTGCAACAAAAAGCTGAAAATATTCTATCATATTATTTTGTCCAGTATGTTCTTTGTTTGTAAATGCAGAATCTATTACTAGAAACACTTACAGTAAAAATAGAAAACAAATTCATATGTGTTCAAGATACAAAGCATATTGCTGAATATTACAATTTTAGTGGCATAAAACCTTACTCAGTCACTAGGTCAGTCACAAACTTCTTGACATCATCATACAGAAATATTCCTCCCATTTCCCTATGGATCATGCTTAGAACATAATTTGGCTTGCCTTTGTATATGTTCTAATATTTTGAGAGTACCCTGAGGCAGCCAGCGTGATCCATTTCCCTTTTCAAAGTAAAGAAAAAGTAGGTTTAGAATGGAGAGCTGTGACACTAGCCAATTTCCTGATGGAGTCTTCAGGTCCAGCAAATGGTCATAATTAAAGCCACAGGCAGGAATTCCTCCTGTAATCCTTACTGTCGTAGTAGTCTGAAGGGATATATCTTTTTAAATCTGTTGATGTAAGGGCAAATGAATATCATATTTGACTAATGTCGAGTAAGACAATTTTGATATAGAGATGATTAGCACTGATCTGGCAAAACACTTTTCAAGAAAATTGAAAGCTTGTTATCTTCCACCTCAGTATACTTTTCAATTATCATAGGCAAGATATATGAAGACTAATTCAATGTTTTTGTACTCAGTGACATGCTTTTGAACATTACTTGCTGGTGAAGGTACCACCCATCCTTCTCACATGTTTCCAGAGCAGAAATCAGACAGTGTTCCATATTTTGACCAAAGCCTTTGTTAGTCTGATCATGAATTCTGCTATTCATGAAGTTTAAACTTTAGTGCTCTGTTTTTTAGGTAACAAATGATCATCAAAGTAATCACTACTGGTATTAGTTCAATTTTCTGTCAGATGGTCAACTGCATAATTTCAAGGTTTGGGAATATTTTATCCTTTATACCTTTAAATTCTATATGAAAATGACCAGCATCTCCAATGATAATCACTAAGTCCATGATATAGCACCATACTGCTTAGATGGCTTAAGGTACATGTCAGCTCAGAGTGTGTAAATCAGGTTTTGATTATAAATGCCGACTCGCAACCTTTGTCACCAAGTTGTTCGAGTTTTGTAGGGGATAGGAGTAGCTTGGTGTTTGTTTATACTGGTAGGTTGTCCTCAGATAGATGCAATATTTTCCAAGAACAAATCTCCCAAATTTGGATTTATTTTAAGAAACCACTTTTCACTGCCTGTGAAACACTGATAAAAATAGCTGTACCATGCTGAATTCCCGACCCATCCACCTCCAAGTCAAAAGCACCGTGCGGCGACCAAGGTGTTCCCATGTTTAACCCATCATGCAGCCTCGAGCGCCAATAACAGATACTTGTCATTTGTTTCACAGGAGAAACCCAGCTTCGCCGCTGCTCTGCAAAACCAAGGAGCCATCCATGCTCGACATTCCGCCAGGTTGGAGTCTGTGTTCAATAATTGGCCATTTTACAGTTTTGGAGTGCCATTATCGTGAACAGTCATGTACCAACAATCGGGTCTGTTGGCTGGCCTAGAGCTAAATCACTGTATTAACTCTTCTCGAACACAATTACAGGAGCTACTGTGTTTAACGCTTTTGTAATTGAAAGAATAACTCTGCCATTCAAATAAAAAAATATTTTAGATCCCCACCACAAGACTATCATTCCATCAATTTAACCAAATATAAGCATTTAAAAATCCATATATTCCCATAGTTCTGAAAATATGCTCAAATGGCACAATCTTGATGTTTAAAAGAACAGCCCTGCCTCTAAAGGATCCTATTCAAGGATGTCCAAATTTATCCTTGTGCTCAGGATAGTGTCCCACCTATTCTAAAAGCATCCTACGCTTAGGATATCCTTAACTTAGACAAATATTTATGAATGGATGTTCCAAGTCTATCTTAGTGAAAGTCAACAGAGTGGTATTTCGCTCACCAATTTTATTTGCCAAACAAAATAACTCGCCAAACTTACATTTGAATTTTCTTTTCAAATAAACATGTTTTTGATGAGTTGGTGAAGCAGTTTGTTCATATGCATTTCACTAATCGGTAATGAATAGACACACTTGTTGCAATGCACACATTCTTTTAGATCTACAAAGAGATTTGTTCACTCTTACCTATTCTCTCAAATTTTTAATCACAACACAGCCAACATTGCCATGAAATGTCACTGTCAAGGCCAACTTGATAGGGGAAGTGAACGTTGGTTTCCCTTTAGTGAATTTCTAGTTTAGATGACGATAATGTGAGTTCAAGTCACGACTACAAAACCAATATGTACTGGCACAGCCACACATATCTTTATCCTTATTTCTTTTGGCAGACTTTCACCCCAAGTAAATTGTTATCGGGCTTAATAAAATGACTTTCCAATTACTATAGGTGAATCCCCAACCAACAGGTTTTATTCAATTCCACAGATATCTCGCCACATCCTAGCTAGATAGTGAGCACAAGTTAGTGACAGATAGACCGCTTCGGAGAATGGGTCTTATCCTACGGTAGGATTGTCCTAACTTCTGTCTTAACTACTAGATTCGTCTTAGCTGGGACACTTTTGAATAGGGGCCCAGGTTAAGGTTTCTTTTGAAACTCAAAGGACAGTATTTACTACTCTGTGCTGTGTTGGCAGGACCGGCCGGGTTGGTTTGGAAGATCACATAGGTTCTAACTGGGATCGCTCCTGTGTGCTGGGGTCAGGAGGAAAACGGTGATGACTTTATAGTTTTAGCATGTACGACGCTACCCGTGGATTTCATTTATATTCCCTTATTTCATCTCGTTTATTTATTAAATGTGTAGGTTTTTATAGCTCTAATCCTGCATGTTTTGCAAGATGAAGTCTAATGTTTATGATGTTTGAGCCGTGAAAGCGAAACCTTGTTACCGGACTAAAACATGTAAAACTCAGGTTCTACCTGCACAAATGCGGATGTAGCACCATGCTGTGGCAGGATAATGCCTGCTTGCACCTCGCAACTGCTGTAACAGACTTTGAGGCAGTATGCCATTGCTTTTCTCCCATGCCCAGCTATTTTTCCATATCTCTCCAGAAATTTTCTGGGATAAGATGGTAATTTCAATTTGTGACAGGAATTCTACCAACCAGCCTGGCATACCAGATTCAATTCGAGGCACCCTTTGGCTGATGTTCTAAACAACATCCCTCTTTCTGCTTTCAATCAACTGATGCTTTCTACTGCAACTGGCCAAGTTACCTCGCTTTGCACTGCCAACGCCCGCATCAACACACATAGTGGTCACAGCCGATTCACACTGTTAATTGAGCTGTTGCCAATCAACAACTTCAGGACTTAGCCTGCAACCAGGTTGGGTTTTACCCAACAAATCGTCGTGATGTTACTTCACCGCACAAACAAGGTTACTCAATAACATAACATTTTGCAGCAGCTTCTTTACATGAAGCATGCAGCGCGCGCAGCCCCATGTCAATGTGTTGGCTCGTCACCAAGACCCGGCCCCATTCACACAAGTACAAATGCAGCTCCATTCTGGTTCCGCCTGCTGAACATTATGCCAACACCGAACATTGCTAAAACCAGCCGCGAAACCATACCTCCATACCCTTCACATGAAGCGTACGTACGACATTCCGCTACACTTTCCATATTAATGCCTCGTGCTATTTTGTTGATGTGGAAGAAATATTCCAAATATATATCATTGCTTTCAGACCAGTAAAGATGTTTATGCAATCCAATGTTTTCAATACAATCGCCATCGTTCTCACTCAGCAATACCACAAAATGAAAGGAATGATTCAAACTCAAGTAAGATCATTTTGATTTGACCGATATGCTGACACCAGTTTCAGAAATTACGATTCATAAATACATCACCAAACAGCCTGATCAAACTCCTTGAACAAACCCAATTGTCTATTGGTTTCTGAGATGTTACCATGCCACACAAAGATGGCAATATCGTGTTCTACCATCTCAAATGCTTGTTTGTAGTTAAGACAGCATACTTTGACGCCATACAACTGAGTGAGCGGAAAGCCACGTTTCCTTCCAGCTACTGCATACCATATGCAATAGTGGCCGGTAGCCACATCAAAGCCCCTACCATGGAAGATTTAAGCAAATTTATTGTCATTGAAGTTCTACTTAGGTCTCAGATTATATTTAAACAACAGTGAAGAAGGGCCAGACATATATATAGCCATTAAATAAAGCATTCAATGACTGGGCCCATCAACCACAGCAAGTTTTAAAGAATTGAAATGTAACAGCAGCTTCTAAGCCCAGTGCTGGAATCTCTGGTATATGTTTCATATTGGCAAAAACTTGTTTTGACCTTGAAGATTTTTGGGATAAGTATTTTATTGCAAAATGGAATGAATGTAAAGAAGAAGAGCTCAATATATATGTTCCAATTCTTTGCCATGTAATTTCACCTTTTATAACTCAGGACACTACTGATAGCAGAAACTGCTAATGGCCATTGCCAGATAGCAATGAGAGTATTCAAGGTTTCACATTGTGTTGAAAAATTGTTTTTGTATGTTAGCTTTGTGTGGTTTTGAGCTCAACCTATGTACAACTCCAACACCTTATTTTAAACTCCTTCCATCCGATCTTTGGTGGGATTGGCCTTAGTTGGATCCAAACACTGCAGCTGTCTTTGGAAAAACCAACCATACAGTGAAATCAAACTGAAACTAGCATTGGTGCCATACTGGTTAAAAATAAAACAAACAATCTCTGTTTTAAGTATTGAAAACATAAAATCTCCAGGTTTGTGAACAGGTACACCATGTAGACTAAAATAATTGGCTAATTTCTAAACTTATAGTGAGCATGTCATGTTTGGCGCCCATTAAATAAATATCCCTTCCAACACTAAAAACAAATACATCTTGCAGCATTGTCTGCAAAAACATTTAGACTGATTTGTCTTCCCATGACTGTTTAAACCATAGATATTAAACAGATGTTTGTGCATTGTCGTCTAAATTAGAGTAAACCCATATATATTTCTTACCTGAAGTTCTATCAAAATGCAATTCCTCACATTGCAAACATGACTTCTTCAGAAACCACTGAACAAATTTAGCTGAAACTTTACATTTGACAACACCCCAATTTTTGAAGAGGTTCACATGTATTGTTCTAAATGGCCAAATCAGTTATATTGAGTTATATTAATGTCCACTCAGCCATTTTTGCTTAAAATTTATTGTAAATCTCTTGAATTATCTCAAAGTGCAGGTTGTTTTGTGGGGGTTATTTCAAACCCACCACACCCCTGTGAACGTCCTTCGAAATTGTGAGTCAAAGGAAGCATGTTCAGTTCTCCTTATTATCATATAATATTTAAATCTGTAGGAGTATACCTTGTTTTCTGGGAAACAGTATAGTGTTGCAAAATTATTCTTACATTTTTAACCTTTGGATACACATGTAATTTTGTGTATTGCCACTGTGCGTTCTACAACAATATCCCCGCCTGGCATCATGACAGTTTAGCTATTTTGATTCATATAAACTAAAACACTTTCATCCCAAACACATACATTGCTGTTTATATTTACTTGAGCAGCAAAGCTGGCCATACTTGCTGAGCATCTGTCAGCATGTTAGATTGTTGAAAACATACCCAGTGAGCTACCGTTTTGTACCGATTCCAACCTGTATATTCGCACAATACAGGTATAATGCTCAGGTTAATGTCACATGAATGAATAATGCAAATTGAATTATTCTGGCAGGCATACATGCATGCCAGAGCTTATAAATCCTAGTTATTGATATTCGTTCCCTTTTTCAGGCACTTTTACATGTAGCTGGGAAATCTATTTACTCCGCCTAGGTGAGTTTATTTTGCACTTGGTGCCATTTTCATACCTACTTTTAGTGACTGTCTTGTAACACCACAGTGACAATGAGCAAAACAGTTCCATGTGAGCTACACCGCCAAAATGTCATAGACACTAACATAATAAAGCAGCTTCAACAGCACAGCAAAACGCACTCACCAACAGTAGCAATGATAGGTCAAATTGTTATGGTTAGACCACAGTTCACCTAGCCGGAAATCTCCAAACTGCAGCACGTAAAGAAGAACCTGAAAAAGCCGTTTAGTTTCTCCCTACAAGAGACAGCGTAAGGTTTCAGCTTGAATCGATCCCAACCGCGCCACGTAAGGATCAGCACAATATGACTTTTAGTAGTAGTGATGAGGAAATGGACCTGCATCAAGTGTCACCAATGAGTGGCTTGAGAAGTGAATGGCCCGGTTCTTCACTTCGATGTGAGCTGTGGTTTGGCATCTGTCCGGTGGATTCTCGAGGACATTGATGGACCGTCACAGTATCTGAACCATATGGTAGTTGAAGATGATGACAAAACATGCAAACAGACGCTTCTTTTGGATATATGGTTGAAGCTACTTTGAAGTTGAAGTTAGATAAGAAGATGGGTAGATCAGATTCATGTATTACTCAGAAAACATGTCCAGTCATTTGCCAGACATAAAACTGTAGATTCTGAAAGCTGAAGCCAGATTCACGCGTCCGTAAGTGAACCTGCTTTTAGCAAAGACTGGAAATGAATAATACAAGCCTCACCATCTCAGGCAGCAGTTCCAATTGCCTGAACAATGCATTCATCGATGATGACTCCTCTCCAGCATGGAACAGTTCAACAGTGAGCTTGCCCTAACTCCTAAACATGAATATACAACAGTCAGAGCAAACAGTAATTGTAGAAGACACAGAACCAGGGTAAAGCATGTCATTCCACCAAAAATGTGCCATACACTACCTTCAGTGAGATCCCAAATCAACACCACAAGCTGGTCTATTAACCAGCAGGAGTTGTGGACACACTCCAGCACGAGGTCATGTCAGAGATGCAGGTGCCCATTGCTAGGGGCAATCTCTACAAAGTAGTGCAAGAATTCATGTTCTTGTTTCCAGTCATCAGTTCTGTCCTTGTTGTTCTTGTTCCGCTTGGAAGTATACGCTATAAATGCAATACAGAGTTTACCAAAGCACAATGAACAAAGATTCAGGCAACACAGCAGCCTAATGCTTCTCACGGAAGGAATATACCCAGCCCCCACACTCAATCATCACACACTCTCACTCACTCATTCACTCTCAATCACTCACTCACTCACTCTCAATATCAATAATAACACACTCATACAATCACAGAGAGACATAAACAATCACAGAACGTTTGCTAGATATACATATTGTAAATCAACACAGATAAGGAAGTTATTGCTGACAAAGAAAACATGTTCATTGGCCTACACTGTGACAGACTTAATACTGAGCACTCAAACAAGCTGATTAGATGGGTTTGTTTGTGTTCTAATATGTAAGATACGACCGGACATATGGACTGAGGAAACAATACCAAACAGCATGCATGCAGCCGCTCATCACTGAACATGACGCGAATCCTCACAACATATCCCAACATAACCGATGCTGTTCATTTAATGCTGCTGTCTACTAACTTTTCAGTTCTTACATTTAACATCAAAAGTTGTAAATACCATGTTTGAATATAATCATTGTTTATTTCAATTTCTTGATTCACTAATCCTTCTGCCAATCAATATTGGTTGATCATATATTCTGCATCATCCCCAAGGCACAATTATTGTTGTATTAAGAAACTTTACTCAAGGTTTTTCAATCACCATTTATCCCAGTTATTTTAGGTTCAATTTGCATTAGGTTTGTTTAGTTATTGCATAAATGAATTATATTGGTGCAATATGGTGTTGATTTGAGAGGTCTCGAATGATGTTTGAAATAGCAGGAAAGACTGTTTCAGCAATGCTTTTCAAAGTGCTCCTCATTCATTTCAGATGACCTTTACAAACTACTTCCGTAGAGAAATTCATGCCAGCCAAAGAAACCAAACGCATTTAAGAAAAGTGTAAGGATAACATACATGAGTTAGATACCCTTTGTAATGCATGAATAGATAGGTGACAAATGAGGTTCTCTTGGTTTTTAAATTGAAACGTTAGCCAGCTCATGACATTAACAGCTGATAAATATAAGAGGTTTGTTTAAAAATAATTATTTTGTAAAATTTCAATTGATAGCATATCATGATGAAATTCATTTTTCTATGCTTTTATGAAATAGTCTCCACAATGAAAATATTTGTGTTGTAGGTGTTCTTGTGTTCCTTATTGATCCTGAAACAGATGAACTTTGCTGCCAAGGTGTTTGATGGGATATGCAGTCGATAAAGAGGTGAGCTTCATTCAACATGTGTACTTGTTAGGAACAACATTGAAGAAGGATTTGACCATGATTTCAGAATCAGCCCTGTTAAAAGGGTATTGCATGTTTTGGGGCCTTATACCTACCGGTACTTCCTATTAATGGATTCTGAGAGAGAGAATAGATCTACAGTGCTAGTTGTAAGAGCTATAGGAAGATCCAGGTGATCATCAGGCACAGTGGATATACTCTTTCTAATTGTGTGTCAAAGTGCTCCCAAAATAAAGGTCTTGCTTGAAGTCTTCATCTTTAGCGATTCTCGACAAACTGATGTTACAGCTGAATATTCAGGTTGAAATACATTCACTCACTTACAATCTATTCCAGGTACAACAGGAAATTAGAATGCCAAAGACGCAAGGGATAGCAGGACATGTTGCCAATAACTGGTGAGATATGAATTGTTAGATGACTAATTGTGTGGTTCAGGCCGCTCCTATATGATTGTACTTGCCATTACTTAACTTCTGAAGAAGAGATGTATTGTTGTTTATGCATGGAACTTGGACTGAAAAATCTGGTTTGCTACAGTGAATTATGTATGATACTCTGCTTCTCAACTGTCACTCATCTAACTCAACTCAAACAGAGCTATTCCCACAAACAAAATTACAGTTAATCTGTGATAGATGACAGTCGCAGCATTTTGTAATGAATATATGTAACTGGAATAAAAATTAAATGA